>NW_027495149.1:0-221530 GCF_021521415.1 Bidens hawaiensis | reverse complement strand
CTATTATTAATGAATACCTTGCCCGGTCTTCCGATCACTTGGCTTCGTGGACTTGGTTAACCAAAAACTTACTCGGGAGTGAACTCTACTTGGCTATGAAGAACAGACTTGCTTAACAAAGTGAACCTTGCCCGGATCTTCATAAACTTGTGAACCTTGCCCGGCAATGCACTTATTTGCAAACCCTGCTTGGATATCCACTAAAGAAGACTACTTGAAGTAAACCTTGCCCGATAGACAAAATATCGTACCCGGCGAAGTAAAATCTTGCTCAGAAGTCTAAGGTGTGCTCGGATCCATACTTAGCGAATTCTGAGGAGGTTGAGAAGATTCCAATCATCCATGTACTTCATTTTGGTCAAATCTTTGACTCAACAATCTCCCCCTACCACGTGGCAACACGCCTGCCACGTGTCGCCACGTGGCAGGTCTACGTGGTGACGGTGACGACCTACGTCGCGCTACGCGATGAGTGCCCAAGAGGCGGGCGCGTACCGCGATGGGACACCAAATTTGCCTATAAATAGCAAGGTCCGGGTTTGATAATTTCACCACACCAAAACCTGCATATCTCTCTCTCTCTAACATCTCTCTAAACCTCGAAGTTCGTGCCCTCGATCCATCTCGATAAACGTGCCCGATTCCTCGTTTTCCCGTGCCATACCTTGATAATCGTGTCATTTTTCGACGACGTGTATATCAAGAAGGTGATCCCATACCGACGTCCCGACGATCATTTTGGAGTGTGTGCCGTGAAGTGTTGGTACCCTCGAGAAGCGTGCCAACGAGTGATTTCGTTTGACGTAAAGAAGTGTTGATCAAGTGGCGAGGGAGTGCTGCTCGAATCCTTAGGATTTCCAAAACACCAACAAGGTTAGGCGTAATATCAAATGAGTATAATATAATATTATATTAAAAGGCTTAATACCCTAAGTCGAAATTATACTCGATGCTTATAAAAAGAGAAAATATAACAAAGAAAAGAAAAGAAGAAAAACTAAGAATATTTATATGTGTGTATATAAATATGTGTAAAGCTATGTTATATATATTATTTAAGTAATAATGTGTATTCTTAAATAATAAAGAAAAGAAAGATATATGTTTCTTAAAGAAGAAGAAACGTAAGGTTTTTATAATAAACTAAAGGTTTATAAACATTACTTTTAAACTAAAGGTTTTCAAGTAAACGAGAATTGAACTAAAGGTTCATCGAGGTAAAATAAAGACTAAAGGTCTTAAGCCGGATTTTATATCCGACTAACAAATAGTTATACTCGTACTATAGGTGCGAGATAGCAAGAAAGAGACTCAAGGACGGTGTTGAAAACCGATCCCAATCAAAGGTGAATACGCCCCATTTTTATAAACTTGTTTTCAAACAAATAAATGTGTTATGTGTAAAACTTTACATGAGACCAAGTGTCTCTAAAAACATTATGAATAAGAGTAAAAAGCCTAGTCATCAGGCTGTAGTATACATTTGTCTGGATCCTTACATATGTGGTTAAATGCGGTGGTCACATCCAGGGCCGACCCAACGATTTTGGTGGCCTAAAGAAAGTAAAAAATCGGGGGCCTTTTCCAAGAAATTTAGAGTTGTACTTTCAAAAAGAAAATAAAAATTATCCCAATTCACATTCAATTAAATAAATAGGTTAATTTTTTAACTAAAATAGTTTCAGTTCTCTTTAAATACTCTATTTTATAATATAACCTAGTACATGATTATTTTTCCGTTAAAAGAAAACCAACGATAATTTAAATATGTTGAAACACGTCATGATGCAACTTGATTGCAGAATACTGAAAAACATCATGTGAAAAACAACACAAAAATTGGTCCTTTTTAATATTGACGTTTATAATTATGATACACGTATATCATTTTAATTTCGAGAAAAAATAGATAGATAAGATAATGTTGAATATTAACCTTATGAACTTGAAATAAGTTTTGATCTAATTAGGGACTACTGCATATGCTTAAATTATTATTCAATTTTTTTACAATATATACTTAGTAATTGAATTAATACATAATTCATTTAAGATTACTTTAAAAAAAAAGAAGCCTACCAAACGTTAATAGAAATAGAAATTAATGTTAAATACTATAGAGATGATTTTTATATGTATACATTTTGGGTTTTAATTGTTCTATTTTTTAGGGTTCTAAAAAAAATATTAATTCTGTTGAGAGAATGAGAGATAAAGGGCTCTAAAAATATTAATTATGTTGACATGTAGGCTCGAACCCTGGTTCACAAAGAAAAAGCAGAGACAACCCACCACCGCGACATAACAGTTGTTTGTTTATAAAGCTAAATAAAAATTATATATGTTATGTATATAGCTCTTTATAAAATGGGGCCCAAAGCCCTAGCTTGGGTTTGGTATATTGTTGGGCCGGCCCTAGGCACATCGCACCACACTTGGTCACGACCTCCAGCCACGATGGGCCGAACCTAAGTACGTTCGAGTGAGAATGACCATGGGTATATTTATGGTACCTAAGTACGTCGAGACGCTGCGGTGTCTTGCTGAGGTGACCTAGTGTAGAGACTCGAGTTTGTAATGATATTGTTTTAACTTTGTTATTCCTAAGCCAAGATGGGCCGAGGCATGCGTAACCCTCGAGGGGTAACAAAGTAAAAGAAAATGTTTTAGCGTCAGCATATTCACCAGCAATCATTGCTGACGTATTTTTATAACATTTTGCAGGTAACCAAGAATAGAGCTTGAAGAACGAAGGCTCAAGAATCCGATGGCTCGGATATTTTGTTTGAATATTAAAATATGATGATTTTGTTAAAACTTATAAACAAGTAAATCTAAACGAGACTTTCGTCTCGTCTTTTGTAATGTAAATATTTTAACTTTAATCCACATGTTTTATAAAGTGTTCCGCTAATAACCCGTAACTCTGATTTATATACAAATGTGGTACCAACTATTGAGTCACACTCCTAGGCCTAAGATGGGGGTGTGACAGGTTGGTATCAGAGCCATCGATCTTAGCGAATTGAGTATCATAAAACAATACCAAAGCTTCGATCCAAGCATAGGAAAATAATTTACTTGTTTATTTGAATATGGATAAGATTGGCTGGTAACCCTTTATTTCCCTCTCTATATTCTAAACCACCTATTGAATATGTCTTATGAAAAATTAATGGAGTATTATGATCATGAAGCAAGAAGAGCAAGAAAATACTACAAATTCCCAAAGGACGTCATGAGTGAAGATTACTTTGAGGCTTTCTTTAGTCGAGACCAATACATTGAACGTCCCAAACCAATATACTTCCCTGGAACGGAGCAATGTCCGATTAAATTACCCGATAGCCCAACCAAACAAATCGAACCACCAAGGCACTCAAGCTATCATCCACCAACAATGCCCATATACCATCCCTCTGAAATACCGACGTACCACCCATCGGATATTCCCACTTACCAACCATCAGAGATACCGCAGTACTTTCCCACTGGATATTTACCAAATCCACATCCATCATATGCCTTCATTTCAAACCGACCAATAAAGGAAGAACCAAATTCCCCATCCTCCGACTGGATGCAATGCCACTCCGATCAACGAAGGTGGCATACTGGAAGCTCTACCGCTCTCGAAGTCAACTCGCAACCCAACAATGGCGAAGGATCATCCGCAAACCAAGAATGAGGGTGATGATGCCTTACGAGAGTTTCAAAATGCCCGCAATGATCAACGAGACCACCCAGTATATGGAAGAGGAGGAAGAGCCTATGGAGGAAGAAGAGGAGGACCCCGAAGAAGAGGAGGATCCTGTAGAAGATTCTGAACCGGAAGAAGAGCATCCCGACAATCCTAACGAGATATCAACATCCATGGATGGATCACTCACTTCCCACAACCCAAGCTACGGTTCCGTCGATCCGTATGTTCAATATCTTGAGAAGATCAAAAAACCAAGCTTCGTCAAGCTTTCCACCATTCCAAGGTGTAATTCCAACTGAAGAAGAACAGGCCGATGAGATTTGTGAGCAAAACCAAGCTGCAAAGACCTTCTTCTACCTTGCATCCGACATGACTGAGGTCCCGTATCCTGAACCGAGGAATCACTACGAGATGGTGACATTGGGTTACCGCGACCCACCTCCACAATATGGATACCCCGACCTAGTCCCGTAGTCATATGAAGAACACGTGGATCGCGCTCTACAGGAAACTGATGATTGGAGGAAGAAGGTGGTTGAGGAAGGGAAGAAAAAGAAAATGGGAGAAAAGCTTCTTCACAAGTGCAACAAATTGACGAGGGTTGTCAAGAAATTTTTGAAGGACTAAGATGATGGTGGTGATGGCGTGTTTCAAGAGATGAAGTGTATGTGTGTAATCTAGTTTGTGTGTAATGTGTTAAGTGATGTACGGATAAGAATATATATACATCGAGTATGAATGTATATATATGTGTGTGTTGTAATAATATATGTATATACCTTGTATGGTATATACAAATGTTGAGTGCCTAATCTTATCAACCATCATAAAAATCTTTCATGTTATAAGCTTAGAGAACTGATAATCTGTTATACGGGTCGTATAGTAAAGTACTATACGGCTCGTATAGTCGTTTTCTGGCAGCGATTAAGGCAGTCTGAATGTTTCTGCAAATGTTTTCTATACGGTCGTATAGCCCTAGGTTTTATGGCTTATCAGAGAGCAATACGAGCCATTTAATGCCTATACGGCTCGCATAGGCATATACGGTCGTATAGGCTGTAAAAAGCTGTTTCGTTTGTCCCATATCGTACCCTATACGACCGTATAGGTCTATATGAGTCGTATAGACATATAAGGGTAGTGTATGAGGATCGCATCCCTTTATAAATCATATACTTACTTCAATGGGAGTGACATCATTTTACTTGCTTTTTAATCAACCATTCAAAATAAAATATCTACATAATTAATTGATATACCGTTTTCTGTGCAATTTAATCGTGCATGTTGACATGTTAGGTTGTGTTTGTTTTTGCTTATAAGGTTTGCAAGAAGCCTATGTCTGTATGCGCGCAGACATAGGCTCTTGAAGACTGTTTGTTTTTTAACAAAAAAAAGATATGAAAACTGCTTTTATGGTCTTAAAAAATAAGTTTTTTTTCACCATCTTCACACTTCTTAACATCATAACATCATAACAAGTACCAACACTCAATTTCCAACACCACCACCACCCACCGTCCGCCGCCACTACCCACCGTCCTCGCTGGTTCTCCCCGAAATGCGTTGAGGCGCAGCAGTTGACTGGACATCTAGAGGTAAAGCACTGTTTCGGTGCGGGACCACCCACCACCACCACCCACCGTCCGCCACCACCACCACCACCACCACCACCATCCACCGTCCACCGCCACCACCACCCACCGTTCACCGCCTACCACAATCGTCTACCACCAGTCACTTCCATAGTTCGTACACCACTACAAATTATTTTAGCAGTCTACAAACGTTAAATGACTTTTATCTACTGTAATGTATATGATAGGTAACTAATTTTCAGCTTATGCAGACGATATCCATTTTATAAAACAAACAGTATTATATTTTCAGATTGCAGACCTTTAGACCACATCTTCAGTTGTAGACATTAAATCAAATGAAATTAAATTGCAGACAATTTTTGTCTTAGAAAACAAACAACATCTTAGTCTACTTGTATTCAAGCACACATACAAATGTAGCCAACATGATCATATTGATTATGAAATATATATTTAACTAGGTTAGGAACCCGTGTATCACACGGGTTGGACAATAAAAACATTATAATTGATAAATCTTTAAATACATTATATGATTAAAATTACGTATTACATATAGTATTGAAAAATTAAAAGTTCACAAATCTCTAAATTACAAATAAGTTGCAAGTTTTATATATACTAATAAATTGCTACAGTTTTACCAAAACATTAACAAACCATACGTTATATACCAACAAAGCATATACAATTTTTTTTATTTGAACTAATTGTTAGTTTCCTTAACCATTGATGATGTCATCTGATGTCCAATTATTGCTTCTACTATTTCCTGCAATTCACAACAAAAAGTAATCAAACTAACCATGATTTAATACCCAGCAATTGTTTCATTCATCCAGTTCAATTTGTACATTCATAATCTGTCAATAGATCGAAAGAGAGAGAAAAAAAAGGAAATTAAGATTGGCTAAATTCATTTCAGCTCGATTTCAAAATAACAATGCTTTTGTATTCATATGTGACACCCATATTGCTAATCAAAATGCTGGACAAGGAGTGTTCCGGTTCCAACAGGTCCATACGAAATTAGTCACTTTGACCTTCTACCCAACCCGCTTATGTTTTTTATCTTGCAACTAAGGGTTTTTGTTCAAAATAACCTAGAATAATCTGATCAATTGGTTTCTATCTAACTCGCTAATGTTTCTGATCATGTTTTTATCATAGTAACATCCAAATTTATCATTGACAAATCGGATTTATTGCACGCAACTTGGAACAAAATATAAACCAAGAATCAATATACTTCATGTTTATGAGAAAAGTAAATAAGTTATTTGGGCAATCATAATCAATAAAAAGGGTGGTTTAATGAACATGACTTTATAATATAAATCAAACTTCTTTAGTTGTAATCCACAATAAAGCTATATAAGGATTAGATGGGATAATGGTAGGGCTAGATAAGGAATGTTTTAAATCTTAATTAAATTTTAGTTTAAAAATAATAAATTTAATTAGAAATTATAGGTTAAACATGAGAGTGCCACTTGACAAACTATTAGACCAACTAAGGGGTTTGTGGTTCAACCAACATTTTTGTTTATTATAATAGTAGATTAATATGATTATAAAAAATAAAATAGTTATGTTTATTCTTGTTAATACAAGAATATGGGAAAAGATTTTGAAGGATTGGGAGAGAGAGGCCCACAAAGTAACCCTTGTGACCTTGCCCATTAAAGGAACATAATAAGTATATTTTGGGCCATAGCATTAATGGCATCGCATGGTTAAATACTACAATGGATCGTCTCTCTTGATTCAAAATAAAATATTTAAATAGCAAATGTCGTTTTCTATGAGGGAAAATAAAATACGACATAGTTAACACATGGCCTTTTATGAAAACATTAAAACATCTAACAAATAACATAAAAACCGGTCTCTAAAATCAGGTTTCATATATTGATAACGTGACCAATTTTACTATGAGCTTTCATTTTTATTATCAAGAATAATTCATACGCATAATCATCATAGATTATGCGTGAAATGGGATCTTCCTTAGTGACATGTAATTCACCTCAGTCATACTTAAAAGATTAAAATCAATTTACTTGTTTAAAGTTATTAAAATCCCATTGTTTAAAATATATTTTTTAAATGACTCGTTTTAACTCATTCCGCTCAATCCTTGTAAACCCACCCACTTTGCAAGACATATACACAAATATAAAAATCTTATTCATCAAGTTTATAAACAAACACAAACATTCCATGCCAACGAAAACATATAACTTAGCTTGTGCCACCGTCTATCAAGCACCCATGTATGATCACCAACATGGAAACGCAACAGAACCACCATTCCTAGGAACAACAATAAACAATAGCAGCAAGCACAAACACAAAACATAAAAAAACATAACACGATAACAAAGTTCACACCAAATCCAAAACTCATTATCATAGCGGTTCATTTCTTCTTAGCTGCAGCCTTGGTTATCTTCGCACCCGTTGGGTCCTTCTTGTCCACACTCTTGATCACACCAACCGCAACCGTCTGTCGCATATCCCTCACAGCAAACCGCCCCAAAGGCGGGTACTCAGAAAACGTCTCAACCACCATAGGTTTGGTTGGAACCATCTTCACAATGCCCGCATCACCATTTTTCAAAAACTTTGGCTCCTTCTCGAGCTCTTTACCCGACCGCCTATCAATCTTGGTCATCAACTCAGCAAACTTAACCGCAATATGAGAAGTGTGGCAATCGAGCACGGGTGCATACCCGTTCCCAATCTGTCCCGGGTGGTTCATAATAATAACCTGGGAAGTGAAACCCGCAGCCCCCTTAGCCGGATCATCTTTAGAGTTAGAAGCAACATATCCGCGTTTAAGATCCTTAACCGCAACGTTTTTAACATTAAACCCGACATTATCACCAGGAAGCGCTTCTTGAAGCGCTTCATGATGCATTTCCACTGATTTCACTTCAGTGGTAAGCCCGGTCGGGCCAAAAGTCACCACCATACCGGGCTTTATAACACCCGTCTCAACCCGTCCCACTGGCACAGTCCCAATCCCACCAATCTTGTACACATCCTGAAGCGGGAGACGAAGGGGCTTATCCGTAGGGCGCTTCGGTTCACTCACATTGTCAAGTGCCTCAAGCAATGTTGGTCCTTTATACCAATCTAGATTTGTTGACCTCTCAATCATATTATCCCCTTCAAACCCGGAGATTGGGACGAAGGGGATTTTGTCGGGGTTGTACCCGACTTTTTTAAGGTAAGACGACACTTCCTTAACGATTTCATCGTACCTAGACTTGGAATATTTAGGAGTTGTAGCATCCATTTTGTTACAACAACATATCATTTGCCTAACACCAAGAGTAAACGCGAGCAAAGCGTGTTCACGAGTCTGTCCGTCTTTAGAAATACCCGCTTCGAAACCACCAGTAGTCGAGTCGATAATAAGGACAGCACAATCGGCTTGTGATGTCCCGGTAATCATGTTTTTGATGAAATCACGATGACCGGGTGCGTCAATGACCGTGCAATAATATTTAGTGGTTTCGAACTTCCATAAGGCGATATCGATGGTGATACCGCGTTCACGTTCGGCTTTGAGTTTGTCTAGCACCCAAGCGTATTTAAATGAGCGTTTGTTCATCTCAGCAGCTTCCTTTTCGAACCGCTCGATGACACGCTTATCGATGCCACCAAGTTTGTATATCAAGTGTCCGGTCGTGGTTGACTTTCCAGAGTCAACATGACCGATGACCACGATGTTAATATGAACCTTTTCCTTACCCATGATTAAACTGAGCTTGCTCTGAAAGTACAAGACATGATCAAGATTATTATGTTATTATTATGTTATCAAATAGAGCAGATGATCAAGATCAACAAAATAATACACAAAACAAACAGGTAATAATAGATATTCATAGTTTATAATTAATACTATTACTAATAATATATAGTTTATTATATTACAAAAAAGTGTACACTCAAACCTTGGATTTCTACGATGACAAAACTGAGAAACAAATGCCAAGAAGATGGTTTTGAAGGGAGTATCGGGTGCATTATATCATATACCCCAGATTAAGATCACTAGCTCTTGACTTGCTACTCAAGGGTTTGCTTTCGGCCGTTTGATTGTTATTGATCTAACAGTCTACGTTGGTCGTGTTTCTTTGCCGCCACGGCCATGACAAAATCACTAACAAACCCCCTATAAAATATAAACTTGGGCAGCACGTATTAAATATTATTATTTAAGAGGTCGTATATTTCCACATCAACGTTAAAAAAATAATAAAGTTATCTAACACATCATATAGTGAAATGAACCTGTTAACTTGATAAGTATCGTATATTACTTCAAAAGATTAAAACAGCAATTAAAACTTGTGCGATATTATTGATAGAACATATGAAGAACTTGATTAATATTAGATTGTTATATGGTTTTTTTTTTCGTTATCTGTAAAATCATATATAATACTATAACTAAAATCTATCCCTCACTAATTTATCTAGAAAGTATTGACGTTTATGATTTTTTTGACTAACGAATACAAGGTCGGAGCTGGTGAACGATTCCAAAAGGAAAATTTCCGAGACCATACTATTTTAAAGAATTAAACAAATGCTTTATCTTGACCGGCAATCAAGCAAGGTTATGAAATGAATTTATAAAATGAATTCAAAATTGTACCACAAAAAGGTTCTACCACCATCGTAAGAAAATGACAGAGTCTAATTGATGTGTTTGTCTTTTCCCTTTGAACTTATTGGACAGATTATGAGATTATTTACACATAATATACCATGTCCATGTATACACGTAAAAGTAATAAAAGTTAGTTTTGAGCTATTTCCATCCTATCCGAGTAGCATTCCAACCACCCAGCTTGTTTACAAATCACCTCTATGTATTGACAAGTAACCACATGTATTACTTGTTCTAGGGATGTCACTTTTACCCGAAACCCAACTCGAGAAAACACGTACCCGACCCGAAAAACCCGAACCCAAGAAAAGACTAACCTGAACCTGATCGAACCGAAGTAATTCGGGTTGGTTCTCGGGTTTGATTTATAAGTTTCGGGTCAACCCGTAAACCCGAAATAAACTTTTAGTTTTGTAATTAAATATATTTTTAGGTATAATAGCCTTAGTTTTAGCAACTAATTTTATCAAATCCGGTCATAATCGATTGTTGTCCTTACAACTATTATAGATCGACTGTTTATTGTTAATTTATGTTTTCTGTTTATGATCGACTGTTTATTGTTAATTTATTTTTTCTGTTTATTACTAACGGTAATCGTAATCAAACAACTAAATCACGCTTTTTGAAGACGATTATGGTTCGAGTTAGTTTTATTCTTCTCTTGGATTGTTTTATCAAGTTATGTTGGTTTATTATTTGATTATCTGCTTACAATCAAATAATAATATGTTGTTTTAATTTTAGCATTGTATTTTTATTTTTTTTTGTTTTTTCTTTTTTTATAGGATACTCGAAACCCGATTACCCCAACCCGAAAAAATGCGAACCCGAAAAACCCATGAGAGATTCGGGTTGGGTTTCGGGTCAAGATTTAAAACTTTGAAACCTGAAAAACCCGGAACCCGAAGAACACCCCTGACTTATTCAATTAAAGTCACTCAATTTTTCTTATCTTTATAGTCTAAACTTTAAAGTTACTTGGAACTTTCATTGATTGTTCTAACTTCTAACCCTTCACAGTTCACATTACCACATTATTTATTTACTATTTATTTTTTCTAGTTTCTAGTGGGCTTTGTACCCACTTCCTGACCAAACCAGACACAACCCACAGCCCATTTATTTGCTTACTTGAATAAATAGGCCCACTACTATAACTACCCAAACGGGCTTCCGTAAGTTACCCAAAATATCCCCCCACCAGATTACTGCCAAAGAATATATATCGATCTTGCAACTGCGCATTTGTTTGTGATTTTGTTAGAAGTTTCATTCAGGTAACTGAATAGATCATCCTATCGGAAGCCAAACCCATTTGAAGGTATTGTACTGTTGTAGATGAATAGATAATCTATTCTGTAAGTTTTTGCTATCTGCACACCATATGTTCGACGAAATGCCTACAAGAAAATTAATGTTTTAGCCTGTTTATTTTGCGGATAAGGTAAATAGGGAATGGGTATGTGTATCATGAACACGATCAACATGAACAACAACCGAGTTCTTAATTCGGGAGCTAAAACTAGAGGTTCGAAATACGCGGGTCAATCCGTAAAACCACTCCCAATCCACATCCTAACAGTCGGAAAAACCCGATCACCAGGAGTCCAATTAATACTCAAGGACTACATGGACAAGCTCAAACCTTACTGCCCGGTGCATGACCTTCGAATCCGATCAAACCCCAAGAATTCAACCGAACCGAGGGTCCAGATCGAAAACGAAGAGACGGGTTTCATGAATTTTATCAAACAAGATGACTGGGTGGTGATGTTGGATGAGAATGGGGTGGATATGAGGTCAGAAGAAGTGGCGGATATGATCGGGGACGTTGGAAGCAAAGCGAGTGGTTCGAGGTTGGTGTTTTGCATTGGAGGCGCATACGGGCATGGGATGAAGTTAAGGGAGAGAGCTAATGTGAAGTTAAAGTTGTCATCTTTGGTGCTTAATCATGAGATTGCATTGGTTGTGCTTGTTGAGCAACTTTATAGAGCTTGGACTATTCTTAAAGGTCAAAAGTATCATCACTAGATGTTGATCGTCTTGTTAACACGGGTTGGTTTGGTTAGTTCTTGATTAACTGCAACATAAAGGTGAAGCGTTTGCCATATGATTTCGTTTTGTTGGTGGTAATCTGTTAGATAAGACAGGAGCATATGATTTGAACTTATATAGGGTGTTATTTATGAGTAAGTTATTATTTTATCATTTAACATAGAAATAAGCAGCAAACAAGTTCATCACTTTGCTAGTGAGTACTCTTGTAAACCCTTTTTATTTAATAAAAGAACACAATTTGAAGCCAGACAGAGTTATACTACTGTTTCAAGGCTTCCTTTTGGATGAATATCTTATTGTGTTAATGTTTTTCAATGGGAATATATTCATCAATCAAGGAAATATGAGACATATAACATATGTGAATCTCAATCTATTTCAATACTTCTCTTTCTTGAACCACCAAAGCCTGCTCCTTGCAGGATTTGAACCTTTCACGTCTAGGATAGAGGGAAGTACCTTACTACTACATCTAGCACTTTCGGGGCATCTATTTCAATAGTTTACAAACCAAATTTTGAGGCTTTTCTAAGATGGCCAGTTTCAACCCAAACATATTTTTGGTTAAAACTCGTTTTAAATTGATACTGACCCGTTTTGCAACGTTTAGTTAAAGCTGACTGGGTGTTACAAAGTAAGACATTGATGGGTTTGGGTTGCAATTAGGTAAGTTTGTTAAAATAAATGAATAATGATACGTCCTTGTAAACAAAAATCTATTCATCTGTCCTCGTTTCAGTCTATGAAGTAGCAAAAGAGATCATTTGTAGATATAACAATTTATGGGAACTGGTTTAAATCTATTACATCTTCGGGCATTTGGTCTAGTGGTATGATTCTCGCTTAGGGTGCGAGAGAGGTCCCGAGTTCAATTCTCGGAATGCCCCATGAATTAATTTTTTGTCCACTTTGTATGGAAATAAAGCAGAAAGCATTATGGTTTTTTATATTCCAATAGCAAAAGAAGTCCGTGTACTATATAGTTTTGGTTGAGAACGAAACATGAAAAGAACAAGAGCAAATTACCAAAATAGCCCAATTTAGGAGAAAGGAAATGGAAAATAGCACGTGAGATTTGCATTTCTCAAAATAGCCCTTCAAATCTCACGTACACGTGATTTTGCGAGATTCCCCGTGACTTTTCGTGGTCCAATCATATTCTGCCAAGTGTCCTCCACTCCCACCTACCACGCTAATTTTCATCCCAAATCTGTCGGAAACGTTACTTTTGAAATCAAATATAACCTCAAAAAAACAAACTGTAACGTGATGTTTCAAGCTGTTTTTATCGTCAAAGTGAGTTTTCAAATAAGATGGATTTAAAAGGTTTTTTTGAAATTCATCTCCTTCTTCTTTCTATCCCTATGTATTCTAGACACCACAGTCACAATCTCACACACACTAATTTCTTCATCTATCTCTAACCACCACCACAACCATTGCAAACAATCACCGCAATAATTTTGATTTCATGAGATAAACTGGTTTACTCGTATCTAGGGTTTGACCCGAAGGTCAACCATCATTGATGTACATCTACCACCGTCGGCTAACAACCACGCCGCGAAATAACCCCCACTAGTTAACCACCACAACCACCGCCACCGCCACCGGAAATCCATGCCACCACCACAGCCGCCGCCGGCACCACCACAGCCGCCGTCGCTGGCACCACCACAGCCGCCGTCGCCGGCACCACCACAACTATCACCACACCTCTACCACCTTAATTATCAAGGTTGAGATTTACGCAAGGTTGAGAAGGCCACCGAATTCACGACCAACAAGTAGATGAACAACCCAATCGGAACAACATCATACGGGAGTGGGAGAAGGAGAACATGGTGGTGATGATATGAAAAACATACAAAAGTTTTGAAAGTGGTTTAAAATACAAGAAGATAATAAACATTAATTGAAAATCGTCTCCGAAGTTAAAATTCATTTGAAATTCATCGAAGGAGATGAATTTAAACAAAACCTTTCAAATCCATCTTATTTGAAAACTCACGTTGACGATAAAAATAGCTTTAAACATCACGTTACAGTTGGTTTTTTTGAGGTTATATTTGATTTCAAAAGTAACGTTTCCGACAGATTTGGGATGAAAATTAGCGTGGTAGGTGGGAGTGGAGGACACTTGGCAGAATATGATTGGACCACGAAAAGTCACGGGGAATCTCGCAAAATCAAGTGTACGTGAGATTTGAAGGGCTATTTTGGGAAATGCAAATCTCACGTGCTATTTTTCATTTCCTCTCTCCTAAATTGGGCTATTTTGGTAATTTGCTCAAAGAACAATATTATCAGCAATAGGAAAGCCAACAAGGCAATAACCATTGTATAATATGTATATTCTAACTAGAAATCGAAATAATCAGGAACAAAAATTAGTGGTGAACAAGGAAGTGGTAGTTGAGGATTTGTGTTCAAGACGATTTCCTTAAGACAAATTACATGTCTTTAAAACACTTGTATGTTTCAGGTATAATAGTTGAAACATTGTGTATTGTGACAACTGAAAATAAATCTTGAATACAAAGTGGGATGATCAAAGATTGCTCTAAAGCTTGAGTGCGTTTGAGAATTTTAAGTGTACTAGTGTTTTTCAGTGTGCACGTCTTAAACTAATATAGCATGGTTTATATCAAAGAGTGACTATGAACATCCTACTAGAGACATGCGAGTTCCAACATGTGAGCTAGCAATTGTTTCGATCCACCCTTTGATCAGAGTGGTTTATGAATTATGATATATCATCTGGACCAACATTTGATTAGAGTGGTATCTCTTCCAACCTCGAGACAAACTTTTGAGAAAGAGCCTATTTGTACCATATTCCGAACTCGCGAGTGTGTGCTGATCGAGTTACGAACCAATCTCCAAACACAGTGGCTCTAAACCGAACACAGTTCATAAGTCTTTGAACTCAACATAGTTCATGGTTATTTGAACCAAACCCACTTCAAAGGTCTCCACTAGGTTCTGAACAAAAACCCTGATGACCACACCAGGATGCTGCAATGTTTATGAACAAAACCCTTAGAACCAGATTGAATTTATATAGATTAATAAAATATAATATGTCCGCTCTCAAGCGGATCACGATGACGTACACACACTTATTTCCTTCCACTTTCTGCGGCTTTCAAGGTTTCATACACACAACTTCGGGTATCGATATTTCATCTATTTAAATCCTTAGCTACATTTTGAATGCGGTTTTTTCACTGTGAAACTCTTACATACTATAATGCAAACTGAATAATTAATACTTACTAGTTATATTAAGTGCATTTAAATAATTATTCATAATATTTCGTATCCAATGTTAGTGAAAAATATAATTTCCACGTAATGAACCAAAAACTCTTCTTTTCACCAAATTTTCAACAAGTCACTCGAATAAGCCTAATTTCAACGACGTCACAACCAATGCATAATATTTGAACTTGAATAATTGTTATTACTTACTGTCCGCAATTAAGATTAATTAAAGACCATATATATAAATGCATATGGTGACCTCATATATTCCCAAATATCCAGTTTCTACACTTGTGCTTAGGTGGGGCTGTGTTTCTTTTTCTTCTTCTTGGGGTCTTTTTCGTTGCCTTGGTACAATTTCATGACATATGCAAATATCTTTAATTATTCCAAAATAATTGTGTGGCTATACCATACGTCCAATAATTTGGACTTTGATACCAATCTTTTCTTAATTTTAAATCCACCGTTCTATACTGTCTTTATTTTTTCTTTGTGCAAAAAAAATTTATTTGAAGAATTTTATTTTAAACATGTTTTAGATACTTAATAAATATTCAGATGTATATGTATATTAAACTAGATAACAAATGTGTAAAATTCTTTTTGTAAAATAGCCGACAGCTCCATGCCAAGTTAGTCAAGGCCATGTTGAGTTTTTGATTATTTAGTATCATTGTTTATGCATAAATATTTAAACATAAAGTCAAGGTTTTAAATTTAAATACTTTTAGTTGTTAAAGCTACTTGTGATATTCAGAATTAATAATATCTGATCACGTGGACAGGAAAAAAGGTTTTTATTCGTAAAGTGACAAATCTAGATTGAGCTTGAAAAAAGTGATAATTTTCATTAGTTTGTTTACCTAATATTTAAGAGCACCATCTAAAACATTTACTCAAACCACTAAATTTAAATGATTATAATACAAAATAAGCTTATAATTTTATTGTTGTACAAAGGCTAACTGAGTTTGGTGTCATTTAGAGTAAAGTTTCTTTTCCTATATATGTTCATTAATAATATTATTAGTATGAATTTAAAGTAACTATACACATATTTTTTTGTAACAGGGGAGAAATTATACTTTTAACTGTTTCAACAACGGGTTAAGAACAAAGCAAGTTTTTGATCATCAATGAGTTCCCAGGGCCGATATAAAAATAAAAATTACACAAATAGAATTTTCTAAGTGTTGAATGTTTTTCATTAGTCCTATTTATCATCCAAAGATATATAGCCGATTGCTATGATGTCTTCAAAGGCGATATTACACCTTAATGTTATGTAAATTAAAACATAACCCTGAATAACACTATCAAAAACTTATTACCCTTTTCAAAATCCACATTAAAAATTAATAGCTTCATAGTTCCTACCATGTCAATTGACATAACTAATGACCACATTAGCAGTAATGCTTTCATAGTTTCAGCCAATAATTGCCTTTCGGCTAATAAGACTGTTTGACGTTTGATGATGAAACCGTGAGTAACTTCTATTAGGATTAAGAGTACGTTTTTAGTTACTTGTCATCCAACTTGTGACTTTTGCTAAGATTGAACGAGTTTTTGATCATTTTATGTATTTTGAAAATGGTTTAACTATTTAAAAATCATTTTTCAGTAAGTTTCAACACCACTTAATTTAAATGAAATTAAGATAATGACACTCGCATAAATTAGTTACACTGGGGTAGTTATATCATCTAAAGTTGTCAATATATAAAGGTTTAATATAGTAGTATGAGGTTAATTGGGTGAATTAAAGAATAAATAGCATTGGATGCCATTTTAGGAGCATGTAAGAGTGTGACGAGCCCATGTTTGGATATTCCCAGAGATACACATTATTTGGCCTTAAGACAGAAGATGATGTACTAAATTTAATACAAAAGAATGGATTGTATTTAATAGATTATTAATCAGTAAGAACCAATGTTTTCATATGCCAATAACGTATAGTGTTTTGTAAATGTTCCAACTTCCTAACACCAAGTGCACGAATACCATGCCAATTTGATTATTTTTACTGACCATTGGTATTACTGATTGACTATTTACCCACCCGATTATCTTTATTCTTTGAGTATGAAACTATGGGGTGTTAGGTTGGCATGTCCCCAAAGAGAAGCTCACATGTTCGTGCGCCAACTTGATTTTACATAAACTTTATTTTGTGTGTGTGTGTACAATTGTATATAATGATTTTATTAAATATTTTTATATTTTACCTTTATTATAATAAAAATAGAAAAAAAAGTATTGACAATTATAACACGTACCTGATTTATACCACAATTATAATGATTTTACATGACGTTATAAAATAATTAAACGGTGCTTTCGTTTCATATATATCAGAAAATTGTTTCATATCGTGTGCCTTTACGTGATGGAATATATGGACATCAGGCAATTGTATTCTATTTGACCTTTTTACGATCATAGACTCTTAGTTATTAACTAGTCGATATTTTCCGCGTCATACGATGGAATTCAGTCTTAGTCGGTATCAGTCACTCGGTAACATGGAATGACAACCGAAAGAGAAAATAAAAAAAATACAATTGTGATATGTCAAAAAAGATATCAATGCATGTTTAAATAGATCGAAAACCATATGAACGAATAGTCACGATATGCTAAAAAAATATATCACCACGTGTTTTTCATCCATAAAAACTATAGAAACGAATATCGATATCGGTTTTGCTCATCACAAAATTTATATCAGGATGTCAAAAAAATTTTAAACACACTTGCATATTTAGTTTTGTTTTTAAATTAAAAATAAATTGTCAAAACTTTGTGGCTAAAATTCGAATAGCAAAATTTTATGGTCAGTTTATAAAAAACTGAAACCATATTAGTTTAAACCCTTCATAAATGAAAACACAAATGTTTGGTAGTTAATTTATAAAAAGTGAAAACCTGAATATTCTAAATAAAAAAAAATATATGTTTTCAAACTTTAAAATATAAACTTTTGTGGTCAATTACAAAAAAAAACTTTAATTTATTATTCATGACACATATCACCATAAACCAATACTAATATAGATATGTCGTTTTAGCATCTTAATCTTTTATTTTGATTGATGAAATATATATATTGTGTTGCTAATTTTGATGTCATCAATATCATTTAGATAATTAGAGACCAACTAAGAAAACTTAAATGTACATAGTCTTGAGTTATGATGTGTGCAACCGCCCCCTTCTGTAGAGTCCAAGGGGCAAAGGCATTTGCCCATGCCCGGTTAATGTGAGATAAGTTTCTTATACATAATAGTTGCTACATTAGAAATACATCAGATCTGTATATTGATAAAAAAATAAATAAATTTGATGATCGTAAGTTGTTTAAACATTGGTATATAAACATTAGCGTTAAATTTCGTCTTCAAAACCAAATTGATGTTCACAACAAATTTGAGCTTCGAAACCAAAATTAATGTCCATAACTAATTTTGTTCTTCAGTTTCAAAACTGAGATTTAGTTCCAACTTTGGTCTTCAATGAATCAATGCCAAAGCTGATCATAAGTATCAAATTTGGTCATCATTGTAGCAATTAAAGGCGATTGTAATTGCTAACTGCCAGACTTTTTCTTAAACCTTATAATTGTTCATGGTGACGAACCAAACCCTATATAATGAAATCCAATTTGTATTTTTGGACTATGTTTTTTCGTCACCAATTCATTTTCTCATAAATCACATCTCATTAATTTTAAGAAACATGTTTAGTCATATAGATTGAAAATTTCGTATGGTTGAAATACTTTAATATGAAAAATGATTTACATTATCAATAAGACTATCCGGCGTTTACGAATTAAAAAAATGCATACTATTCCAATTTCTAGAATTTCTTTTATTCATTGGAGTTTAGTTATTGTGTGTGTTTGACATATTGCGTGATTATATATAACGGACGGAAGTGATAAATATTTGGTAGCCTCTTAACAGTCATTAAGAGGCTACCTCTTAATGACTCATAACCTCATAATAGTTAAGAGGTAGTATTAGTCATTAAGAGGTAGCCTCTTAATATTCAGACTTAAGGTTACCTCTTAACCATTAAAAGGTTATGAGTCATTAAGAGGTAGTCTCTTATTACCAAAGTTATGTAACTAATTTCTTTACAAGGTTAAATGTCACATTTAGAGATGGCAATGCGAGTGGGTTAGGTTGGGTTTGGGTGATGGGTTAGGATGAGTATGTGTTAGGATGAGTATGAGTCAGAATGATTTTTAAAATAGAGGGTTATGATGTGTATGAGTTACGATGGGTATGAGTCATGATGTATTTTTAAAATAGATTGTTAGGATGAGTTTGAGTCAAGATGGGTAAAGCTAACCCATCTTGACCTAAGTGTATGCTAAAATACAAAGAGTTTCAAAAACCCTAGAAAAAATTAAAGAAAATTAATAAAAAAATATTAACTCAAAATATAAATAAAAAACACAAATGTAAAATAACTAAAATGTTTTTCTCGTCATCCTCGTTCATTAAAAAAACGGTTTTGTATCGGTTCAGGTTCGATTTTTGTCGGGTTTTTTTTCGGTTCGTTTTGCTTTTTTTCATTTCGGTCGATTTTGGTATCTATTTGGTTTCAATGATTTCGATTTCGGTTTCTATTTCTCGGTTCTATTCGTTTTCGTGGGTTTTGTTTAAAATATAAATTGAATGTAGCTTGTTTTAGTCCATTCTAACCCATGAACAAACCCATTTTAAACCATAACCAAAAGTCACTAGTATTTCCCCCAGCCCATCTTGACCTCATTGGAAAATTATTTTGATCCATCCTAATCTATTCCAATTTTAAAAAACATCTATATTGACCCAAAACAACCCATTTGGGTTTGTTTTGCCACCCCTAATCACATTTTATTCACGTGTATACGTTGTATGGCTTTGGATGTTCATCAAGTGACCTTAAGTTCAAATTCATCTTGGAATCTTCATAAATTGGATTGTCGTCGAAATTGGCTCCGAGAGAACATTCTGAACCAAAGGAGTTTCTCCTATAGCGTCCAAGTGTACATGTTTCTTGCAATACACAAAACATGTTGTTGCTTAGATTTGTTCTAGCTAGCTGATTGTTTTTAATTTGTTTGATTTGTTTCACACGAAAAATTTCAATGAATCTTAGAGAAAAATATATTTATTGTACCACACATCCTTCCAAGAGCAAAAGCTTGATCATTTCACAAGCATTAGGACAATATCTACAATTTTAACACCTAGTGACAAAATTTGAAATTTTGACATATCGAATGAACTATCCTGAACTGAGTGGCTCCATAATCCTCTACTTTTAAGGTAATCATATTATTTGGTTGCGTAGTTAGCTTTTTCTAACCAACAACATTGTACACTAATACATATTTGATGTTTAAAAAAAAACAACTATTAATGTAGGGAACCGGGACGTATTAACAAAATACTTGATTCATATGCTAATCTGATAATTTATTATTCCCATGTTGGAAATAGAATTACAAATATAGTATAGAGTTGTTAAAGCTATGCATGTAGGGTTCTTGAAAAATGTTACACTTAAACGTGATTTATGGAATTGTAGTTTCATTCCTTCATACACAAAGAATCTTATGGAGATCATATTATTATTTTTAATATTTAATTTGGTGTCATGTTATCCAACACCACCAAACATGTTACTTTTAAATAAGCTTTTTTAAATAAAATAATTTGTATAGAAAAATAAGCTAGAATGGAAGAATATTTAGGAATTTATATGTGGGAATAAAAGATCACGTATCAATGCAACACATGGGCGGAAGTGATGTCTTTTTATTGTCGGACAAATTATTTAATTTTTTATACACTTGATTTTCATTTTGTTAAATTATTTCATTTCATGTACTCCTATTTTCTTAGAATTGGCTCATATATATTTTAATTGAGAAATAAGAGAATCGATTTGTACGTACCCTTGAAGTATTAATCGATAACTTAAGTTTTTTTTGTGTATTTAGATAGAAAATCAAGGAAGATAAATAAAGAAGCTAGATGTATATAAATATTATATAATCCGATTCATGCCTTAACTTTCTCTATCATTTCGCTAGCGCATTCATTTATTAATCCATTGTTTATTTCATTATCTCGTCCATTATATTCCCTTTCAATGTCATTACCATATAACAAATAGAACTTTAGTTTTGAAAACCAGTTTGGTTCTAATCAACAAATCTAGCTTTGATGACCATTTTTGGTACCGAAGAGGAAAGTTGCTATAGATCTTCATTTTGTAGCGCATACCGATTTTATCCTAATTAGTTAGTAAACACGGATGATCAAATTTAAGCAGCTTTAAACAATGTTATGATTTCAAAGCTAACGTGCATTCCAAGTAGAGGTGTTCTTCGGGTTTCGGGTTTTTCGGGCCGGGTTCTTCGGGTTTCAAAGTTTTAAATCTTGACCCGAAACCCAACCCAAATCGCTCACGGGTTTTTTGGGTTTTTCGGGCCGGGTTCTTCGGGTTTCAAAGTTTTAAATCTTGACCCGAAACCCAACCCAAATCGCTCACGGGTTTTTCGTGTTAATCGGGTTTCGAGTATCCTAGAAAAAAAAACAAAACCAAAAAAATTTTAAAAACTACAATGCTAAATTTAAAACAACATATTCTTCTTTGCTTATAACACAAATAATCAAATAATAAACTAACCTAACTTGATAAAACAATTGAAAAGAAGAGTCAAACTAACCCGAACCATAACCGTATTCAATCGGGCGTGATTTGATTGAACGATTACGGTTGCTATTAGTAATAACCGGAAAACTTAAATTAATAATAAGCAATCGATCCATAATAGTTGGAATGACAACAATCGATTAGTGTTAGATTCTGATAAATTTAGTGCTTAAGACTTAGCCTATTATATATAAAAATATATATAACTTCATAACTAAAAGTTTATTCCGGTTGACCCAAATCTTATAAGTCAAACCCGAGAACCAACCCGAATTACTTCGGTTCTGGTTCGAGTTTTTCATGTCGGGTTAGTTCGGGTACGGGTTTTTTCGAGTTGGGTTTCGAATTTCGGGTAAACGTGACAGCCCTAATTCCAAGCAAATGCAACTTAACCTAGCTATTCTTGCCCCCTTTCAATTCAAGCAAACTTCACATAAGTTTCTAAAAATCATTTTCAATAAATTTACAAATATTTGTATGTTATTAAACTTAATAAGTTATAATTAGTAAATTCAGTGTACACTTTATTTTTAAATACGTGATATTTATACATAAATTGATATATTAAATAATACAAAATAGAAAAAATGTTTAATATAATATAAAATTATGTGGATGAAGGATGATATATTAAAAAGGAATTGAGTGTCTTTTAACGAATATATGTATTGATCATTTATGAAAAAAAATCTAGATCACGACGAGAAAGTATGGAAGGGAATTGTTCATTTATTTATATAATTTTCATGAGAGAATAGATTTGGTAACTAGATACAAATATAAAAAGACAACAGCAGTTGAATTGATATTATTAAATTAATTGATTTTTTCAATTATCTGATTTTCTGAATTTATAATTGAGTGGTAGGACCACAGAAGTCAGCTAATGAGGACATTGAAGTGAAAATCAATTTCCTTCTTTCCGCAGCAACATTCTTGCAATCGTACTTCAATTGGCTATGAATTAGAATAAAGTCATTTGCTTCAAATTTCACTTAGTTGATCTTGAGTCGATGCAAAAATTCACTTAGTTTTGAGCACTGTTATCACTGAACCTGAGTTACTAATATTGTTTAGTAGTGACTTAAAGCCGGTGATAAAGTTGTCAATGCTTAATTGTTATTTAACCTTTTTAGCGGCGAATAGAATATAATATATCTAAGATAACTAGCAAGGAGCTTGAACAATTACAAAGTACAATTAAGAATGCCATAGTTTATCAAGTTACTATAGATGATCAATATTCTAATTAGTATAATTGAAAACTTTGATTCCACAAAATATGTTACTTTTGATTTTGTATTTGTAATAATGGTTTTGTCTTTCAATATAAACATTATTATTGGCTTTATGGTTGTGTTGATGAGGGTAGATGCTTGAACCGGTTGGGGACCAAAGTTCTAATCTTAAGTTGTTCAAACATCATGTGTTATTTATGTTTCAGTATATGTGTGAGTGATTGTCTTTCAAAATTGTGTGTGTGTTTTTTTTTGTTAAGAGTGCAATTTATGTTTAAGTATATGTGAGAGTGGTTGTCTTTAAACATTAACTTTGGTGTGGGCCGGATGGTTGTGTTACGTGAAACCGACCGAATTCGCGAGCACCGCATATTGTTTTATTTTCGATACCGTAACGAGTGTAACAAAAATCGACCGAATGTCAATTTTGTTTTTGTTCTTTTTTTTTACCGTAACGAACGTGACGGAGACCGACCAAATTTGCGCATACTCATCGCCTTAACGTCCGAGATCGACAACGCTTGGGGTTTTATAAACGTCCGGGTTTTACTGATCGACGTCACCCCATTGGCCAACTTCAGTTTTTATATTGTTTTTGTCTTATATTTTTGTTTTAGTTCCAATACCGTAACGTACGTAATCAAAACTAAACGAATTTGCGTTGACTTACTGCCTCAAAGTGGGACCGACAATGATTAAGTTTTACCACCGCTCGGGTTTTACCGACCTATCCCGACGCAACGTGCCGGATGAACTCTAGTTTCTACTAATCACTGGATCTTCGATGCAACTTTTCACCGATTATATAAATGTAAAAACAATTTCTAGTGTATGTTAAACAATGAAATTTCCTCGCATTGGTTGGGCGGTTCAATCCCCATCAAGTTTTCAACCCCTTTGGTCTCGTCAGACATCAAAGGACATGGTTGAGGATGAGAGTACGGTCTAAATTGATTTCGGATGAGAGGATTAGACATGATCTGATAGACCTAAACCTCTCAGAAGACATGGTTGAGGATATGAATTTTTGAAGAAGTATAATTAAAGTTAAGGATTTTTTAGATAAATGAACACTTTAGGGCGTTTATTTACCTTATTCTGGTCACACACATTAATGGTATTTTCTTCCCATATTATTATTATTATTATTATTATTATTATTATCTACTGTCAAACTTTGATTTCCTTATATTGCCCTATACATATGTATTCTAGAGCCGAGGGTCTCTCTGTAAGCCACCTTTTTATCCCATTGGATAGAGGTAAGGTGTGCCTACATCCCACCCTTTCCTGACCATACTTATAGATTTGTTGTTGATAAGACTTAACTGGGTTTGATTGATTGATTCATTGATTGATATCGTCAGAGGCTTTTCTCATTGAATTGCCTCTCAATCCAATTAAATTGGCGTCTACCCCAAAAAACCTCGTACTCCCAGTCAAATAATGTGTAGTGGATGAAGCTCTCCTTTTGGGCGTTGTACGACACGTGACACAACGTCACGATATGGCCTTTTTGGCTATAAATGGTGTAGTGGATGGAGTCCATTCAATCATTTCCTCATTAATATTTTATGATTTTTTATATTAAAAAGAAAAAAAAAAAAGCAACCAATCATCTTCCTCCTTCCACCCCCCCCCCCTCCCCAACACATCCGGCACTATGTGGAGCGCGCCCACCCCCTCCAAAGCGCCCCGGGGACGATGTTCCCAGTGCTTTTGGGGGATTTTTGGTTGAGAAAGTACTTTTAGAACCTTAGATCTTCCTTAGCGGCATAATTCATGATAATGTTGAACGGATGTTTACTTTACATCCAACTCATATATAGTGATTTTTTATGGGTTCTTGTTTGCTTACAAAGCGAGCCCACTCATTATTATTTGAATAGTCTTTTCACGGTTAAATTTATTAAGAGTAAACTTATATTTTGTTTGTGTGATTTGGCAAATAATATGAATTTAATTCAAAAAATTTACTTTTTGTATGTGGATCATCTACGTTTCTTAGTTCTTACTATTGACATCCAAATCACTAACCTCGTTAAATTTAAGCGTGAAGTTAGGGGTAGTGAAGAAACACTAATCGACCCCGGGCAGATTACGGATAATCTGGGGGTTAAATAGATGTTTCCCACGAGGGTCAGGTCTGGTAAAGAAGGATGTTCTTCAGATGACCTGCAAAACAAACACCGTGAGCTCGTCACTGAGAATGGGGGGGGGGGGGGGGGGGTTCCTCCTTGTGACCACCCTCCGGCGTGAGAATCAGACTAGATTGCTCTGAATATAAGTGTATATTGAGAGAAATAGCTAGTGAAGGTAAAATACCAGATGATCCTACCGTTCCAAGGTGTTGGAGTATTTATAGCCGAAGGTAGGTTTCCAAGCAGGTACAGCCAGCTGTATAATATTCCTGTTCTACCAACTATGGGCTACGCACGTGCCATGCTGGTTGGTGGGTAGGCAACGGCTGATAGTGACAAGGCCGGCTGTATACTGTTCCCTTTCCACCAACTGCAGGCTATGTGCGTGCCACGACAAGGGTTGGTGAGTAGGCAGCGGCTAATAGTGACAAACAGTACTAGAGCATGCTCCTCCTCGTACTGTTGTCAGTGAGCTGTCA
This sequence comes from Bidens hawaiensis, assembly GCF_021521415.1. Classification (NCBI taxonomy): domain Eukaryota; kingdom Viridiplantae; phylum Streptophyta; class Magnoliopsida; order Asterales; family Asteraceae; genus Bidens; species Bidens hawaiensis. The sequence continues at coordinate 195,621 of NW_027495149.1, read as the reverse complement.
CCCTGTGATTGGTTCATGGGCTGCTTTGGTCAGATCTTGTCTATTTTGTCCATACCTTGGCAGGTATAGTACAAAAGATCTTCCAGAAGCATACGGACTGGCTCATTTGGGCGGGAGTATTCCCGCGTTGCTCATTCCTTCAGGTGACACTGAATTATTGAGTGCCTTGTGCGTGTAGCCTTGCTATTAGTGCGGGTAGCCTTCCCTGATGGCTTGTATCCGCAGCTGCGGGGACAGGCGGGATACTTCACCATTGGGAGGCTTTCCCTGCGGGAACAGCTGGCGTACTGTGCGTAAGGTCTTTATCTCTGAGCATGGTGGGTCCTGCGGAACCAGTTGGTCCTTGCGCAAACGTCCCTCTTCAAGGTGAGTTCTGTGGGTCCAACTGTGCTCTGCTGGGACCTACCTCTTCAAGTCCCCCCAGTCCAATGTTCTTCTCATGAAATGTTAATAAGTGAGGTGAACTTTGGACTTAAGCAAGGGGTTTTGAAAAGGATTTAGTTTTAAGGTTGTCCGTGGGGATTCTTCCCGCGGTTTCCCTAATGTCACGTGCAGAAATTCCCGACTTTTCTGCTTGATCTTTGGGTATGATGCGGGTAGGTGTGTAACCTCCTCGCAAGTCAGGAGCGTTGAGTTTCACTTGTAGATTCTCCACGAGGTTTTGGTAGTTTTAAACATAGTGATCAATTATGTTAAAGAACCAATTCCATCCTGGAGCTTCAAACAATCTAGTTCTCAACGTTCCCGCTATGCGGGGATGTTATTTCCCTTTCCGCAAGCATGGCCTAGAAGATCCTTCTTGGTTTCAATTCCCTGCGAGTGCTAAGTATGTGAAGGGTTTCGCCTTGACACTGTACCCGCACTCGTCTTATAGTTATCTTACTTCCAAGGTATTCTTGGCGTCCATTCCCTGCGGGTGCTAAGTATGTGAAGAGTTTTGCCTTGACACTGTACTCGCACTTGTCTTATAGTTACTTGGTTGCCAAGGTAGGGGGTATTTTCCCGCTTACTTTTGAATCTTTTTGAAATTCGAAGAGTTGGTGAAAGGATAAGAACAGTCCAAACTGTTGAAACGTCGTCCGACGGTTTCTTCTGACAGTGTCAGGACGTGCAGGAAGTTATGGCGACGTGACAGTATATGGTCATTCCAGGCGCTTTTTCAGGCGGGTGGGCGCGATTTTTCTGGCGCGTGGCCGCGAAATTAATGGCACGCGTCCTTTCAACAGCTGTTGCCAGCTTGCTCTTTGCCACGTGTCATAGTTTCATTGCACCTGCGATTTCTCTCTCTTCTGCATTAAATTCATCGCATTAATTGCGATGAGTATATAAAGGGCGAGAGGGTGCACCTTAGTCCACACTTTCACTTCTCTCTTCATCTTCTTAAAACGATTTCCGGCGAATACTCACTATTCCGTCGAGCATTCTTCTGAAATCGTTGTTCTGTACATCCAAAACATGTCTTCTACCCGTGATTTTGAGGCCACTGCCGAGGAGGCTGAGTTGTTCGTCGAGAACCCGACGTCGACGTCCGAAAAGGACGACAAGAGCACTGCCGGCGAGTGCCAGTGCGCTCTTCCTACTGACCTCTACCAGTACATCGTCCGGAAGTTCATGCTCGAGCCTTTCGAGCCTGAGTTTCCGGAGCCTCATCAGACGGTGTACGATGCCCCCAAGGGCAAGATAGGGGTGTACGCTGCATTCTTCGTCTATGGGAATCTGAGGATCCCATTGACGAAGTTTGTGTACCGTGTTCTGGAGAGACACAGTGTACACTTGACGGAGGTACACCAAATGGCGATCGCGAAGATCCACCATTTCGAGTGGGTGTGCCTCATTATGGGTGTAGAGCCCCATGTCGACCGCCTGATGACCTTCTACTCCTGGAGGTGCATCCAAGGGTGGTACACCCTGGTCAACCGGATCAAGGGTCTAAAGATTTGCGCCACCGAGCGCAGTCTTCGGTCATGGAAGCGGGAGTTTTTCTTTATCTCCGCTCGCGTCGTCCCCCTTGCGATGACGTTTAAGAATGGGAGAGCACTCCCCGCCCTTCACGCCCTCAACCACCAGGAGGCGGAGTGGTTCGCCAAGATCTCCCGGATCCAGACTCCGGTGTACCGCTTTGCGGAGTCCGGGATGGTGATGCTCGGGATGAGCCGGGTGTGGAAGGAGGCGTCCCAGATTCCCATCGTCCTCGAATACGGTTTGAACTCTGTCCCTTATGGTATGCTCTGTCTTCTTTGTTGATATAGGTTTTTCTTCTAACTGTTTCTTTTTTTTTTTTTTTTTTTTTCAGAGGGAAACGACTTGCAGTCTCTCCTGCAGCCGCAGGAGAGTGATGGTCCCGCTTGGATGGGTACTCGTGCTCTGGATGAGAACGAGTTGCCCATCCTTGAGCAGACGGCGGATCGGTTCGTGGAGGTCTACCCGCCAGGCCATGAGATCCTGAGCGCCAGGCGGCCAGGTAAAGAACTTTTTAACCCTCGCCCTGTCAATGCTGAAACCTCTGCGGGAATTCCTCTAATTTTATCGTCTTCTGAGGAATCCGCAGATGGTCCTTTATTGGCGAGGAAGAAGAAGGCTGCCGGCGGGAAGGGGAAGGCGAAGGTTGCCTCCGCTGCCGATCCGGTGAATCGGTCCTAGTCAGAGACCGGGAGTGAAGAGGCGGCGGGGAACCCCGGTGGTGTTAAGACCACTGCTCCGGAGGTTGAAACGGCTGTCACCTCCGAGCAGCCCAGGACGACGACGGTAACCGGTACGAAGAGGCCGGCTCCATCGGGTTCGTCCCCGCCTGTTCGCTCATTCAGGCTCAAAAAGACCCGTAAGTGTTCATAATTTTAACTTCTTATCTTTCCGCCATTATACTTATATATCTTGTCTTCGTGCAGGCGTGGATGCTACGGCATTCCAAAGTGGAGCGGGAGGGAGCAGCTCTGGACCCATGAAGGTAGGTTTGGTCAACCTACCCGAGGCGATGACCCAGGCGGCTACGCCTGCTTGCAGTACTGGTTCAGTTGCTCATCCCGTTGAGCCAACTGTTCCAGCTGTAACCTTATCCCCGCCGGCTGTCAGTGCCATTTTCACCGAATCCATCACTGAGCCGGCGGTGATATCTCTTGCGGGTTCTTCCGCAGCCGCGGCCACGGTTGTGAGTTCACCTCCGGTGAGTTCACCTCCGTTGGTTTCCGCCGCGGCAGCCTCCACCACGTCTCCTCCGGCGCCTGCGACTACGGCCGGTCCTTCAGGTACGTTTGGGGCTGGGGCGTCTAGCCAATCCTTGCCTCCTTCCCGTCTCCTTGACCTTTTGGATGGATATCCCTTAGGTTCAGGTGACGGGTTTGGTGGCTATCGGCCTGTTGTCGACCCTACAGGTGCGTAGGGTTATTTTGGCCTATATCCCTTTCATCCTTTCTTTCTCTAACCGTTTTTTGTTTTATTGCAGTTCGTGATTCCAACGAGGTGTACGCTCCTCGGTGGAAGATCCGCCGGGGAACGACCCTCCGTACTGCTGAGGACTGCGTGGAATGGGCGCGTCACGCCGCCCTAAGCGGTGCGCTGGGGGAGGCCATGGCCAGCTACCAGGAAGGTAGGCTGTCCAACGAGCTCAGAATCCTTCTCGCCCGGATGCAGCCGCGCGTCGAGCTACTTTGTCGTGAAAACGACAAGTTAAAGACGGCGCGTAGCCTTGAAGTGGCTCAGGCGCGGGCCATCCGGGAGGAGAATGTGAAGCTTGCAGCCGTTGCTGCAGAAAAGGAGAAGGCCTTCAAGGCCCTTGAGGTTGACGTTCAGGCTCGTCTGGAGGCCCGTTCCAAGGCTGCCCAAGCTGTTAACGAACAGCTTCGGCTGGCCAAGGAAACTGCCAGGAACGCAACCGAGAGGGCCACCAAGGCTGAAGCTGCTGCTGAGCCTCTGCGCATCGAAAATGAGGAACTTAAAGCCAAATTAAAGAGGCTCCAGCAGGCTCATGATGCCTTGGCCATGGAAGATGCCAAGAAGCTCCAAGAGATCTTGGACCAGAGGGGGGTGCTTGACCACACAGAGCGTAAGCTAAAGGGCGTCGAAGAGGCTGCAGCCAAAGATGTGTTGCTTGCCAACCTCACAAAGAACGAAGCCGAACGCGCCCGTAATGAAGCTCAAGCTGCCCTCCAGGAGGCTCTGGTTGCCAAGGAATGGCTTCTTCGAGAAGCGTTGTCGCAGGTATGCGCAACTTCCTAACTTCTAACTTTACGCTTTTCCTTTTGAGTTTGACAAACTTCTGTTTTGTAGGTTGTGCATCGGGTGTTCACGAACACATCATATGACGATGCGATGAGCGCAGCCCTCAACGCTTCTCATGAAGATGGGGAAAAGGCTGGCTTCCTGCTTGGTCTAGGGTTTGTTGAACAAGGCATCACGCCTTCCAACTTCCCTCTTTACAATGTGGATACTGAAGCTGCGTATGACCAAGCAGTGAATCAGTATGCTGCCTTCCCGCATCCGGTGGTGGAGAAGGTGAACGAGATTGCTGCTGCTGATGATGGGCTAGCTATCCTTAAAGCTTTCCTTGAACCGCCACATTCTACTGATGGTGCGGGTCCAGGTGGAAGTGGTCCTGAAGCTTGATCCTTAAGATCCCTTTCCACCATTATAGATTTTTTATTTTTGTATAGCTTCTTTTGTATGCGGGTATGTACCCAGCAATCTTTGTAATATTTGAATTTCGATGGAATAAAGATTATTTGCTAATGCCTTGCCTTGTTTATTTCACGCATATTTTGATTTAACTTAGTAATTTCTTTAGTACTTAGATAAGTTAACTTTTCAACGTGGCAGATAATAAGTTAAAGTACTGCGTCCTCTTTCGTGATTGTGCGGATAAGACCGTCAATTGCACTTAGTAGGATGGCTAAACTTTACCTATATCTGACCTGCGTGGAAGTTTTCCTCATCTTTTCCTTTGAAATTTTCTAAGTGTTTTAAATAAGTTAACCTTTCGACACGCGGTTGCCAATAGGTCAATGTTCAGTTTCCTTTATCATGATTGTGCGGGTAGGACCGTCACTTTCATTTATTGGGATGACCAAACTTCACCTATGGCTGACCTGCGTGAAGGTTTTCCTTCGAAATTTTTACCGTTTTGTGTTTATGCGGGTTTTGCCGCCTTCCACACGCAACGACTTACTTCTTCCAATATTTATGCGGTGAATACCGGCATATCAGCGTGGGAAGTTCATAAGTATAAAGGTAAGGCTATCAACACAATGTGAAAGGAGAATCATTTCCATTAGAAGTGGCTCTAGGCCTTTTCTTTACAAATTTGGAATTGATCTACATGTAACATTTGCGTAATTGAGCTCCGTTCCATGTTCTTGGGATAGGAGTGCCATCGAGCCTTTCGAGCCGGTATGCGCATTTTCCCAAAACTTCTTTGATAATGTATGGTCCTTCCCAGACCGGTGCCAGTTTTCCTGGGCGCTCTTGGTTTGAAGCCTCGTTGTTACGCAATATGTAGTCTCCTACGTTGAAGTTGCAAAGTTTTACCCGCGTGTTGTAGTACTTTTGCATTTGTCGCTTGTAGTTTTCTTCACGCGCTGCGGCTAAGTCTCTGCGTTCCTCGGTTAGCATAAGGTCTAACCGTCTTTCCGCATCATTGTCATCTGGCTGAATCAAGACCCTTGGTGAGGGCAAACCAATTTCGACTGGGACCATGGCTTCAGTGCCATAAGTGAGGCTGAACGGGGTTTCTCCCGTACTGGCCTTTTTCAGCGTTCTGTTTGCCCAAAGGACGTGTGGAACTTCGTCTACCCAACCGGATCTGTGTTCCAGGAGTCTTTTCTTTATGCCTTCGACGATGCTTTTGTTCGCTCTTTCCACCTCACCGTTACCTTGCGGGTGTGCCACTGAGGTAAAGGTGTGGGTGATTTGAAGTTCTTTCAGCCACTGTTGTAGCTTCTTGTCAGCAAAGTTGGTGCCGTTATCGCTCACCAGATTATGTGGAAGTCCAAAACGACAAATAATAAATTTCCAAATAAATTTTTTGATATGTTTTGCGGTTGTTTGGGCTAAGGGTTTAGCTTCTATCCACTTGGTGAAGTAGTCGATGGCGACCACTAGATACTGAACGTTCCCTGCTGCTGTGGGAAATGGGCCTGTCACATCGATGGCCCACTTCTGAAATGGCCATGAAGAGGTGACTGGAACAAGTTCATTCTTCGGGCGATGCGTGTTGGGTGCGTAGAGTTGGCAAGACCTACACTTTCTGATGTATGCCAGTGCATCCGTATGCATCCCCTGCCAAAAGTATCCCGCGTTGTTTAGCTTAGCTACAACTGCGCGTGGACCTGCGTGTATCCCACAGATGCCTTCGTGTACTTTCCTTAGGAGGTATTCGGCATCTTGGTCATCGACGCATCTGAGGAGTGGACCAAGAAAGTTACGTTTGTAAAGGATGTCATCGATGAGTTGATAGTTCAGTGCTTTACAGCGTAGTTTTCTTACCTGCTTTTTCGACTCTGGTAGTATACCCGCTGCAAGGTAATTTATTATTGGTGTCATCCACGTTTCTGTACCGGTTTGGATGACACATATTTCCTTGTGCGGGATTGATGGTGCTTCAAGGAGTTCAATGCGGATGTCCTTTCCCAAATGGGTGAAGGCTAATGACGCAAGCTTGCTTAACGCATCCGCATATATGTTTTCGCTACGCTTGACGTATGACTTTACAATCATTAAAATCGCGCATAAGGGTTTTTGCTTGTGCGAGGTATAGGGCCATTGTGTCGTTCACGGCCGTGTACGTTCCGTTTATCTGATTGGCCACTAACATGGAATCTACGTGGGCTTCCAAGTTTTTCACTCCCATTTTACGCGCAATTCTCAGCCCGGCCAAGAATGATTCGTACTCGGCTTTGTTATTCGTACTTGGAAAGTCCAGTCGAATAGCGTAAGTGTATTCTTGGCCTGCTGGGTTGGTTAATTTCAACCCTGCGCCTGAACCCTCGTTGCTGGCTGCTCCATCAGTGTAGAGTCGCCAGACATCATTGATGTCCTGTGCTGGGGAGGGTTTAGCCTCCTCCTGGCACTCTTTCTCCCGTGAAGCGGGGACTTCTGCAATAAAGTCGGCCAGGACCTGGCCTTTCATAGCTGGTCTTGGCTTGTACTTTATCGCATATTCCCCCAACTCAATTGCCCATTTGGCTAGACGTCCCGATAATTCGGGTTTGCCTAGAACGTTTGCGAGTTTGAAGTTGGTGAGAATGGTGATTGGGTGACCCTGGAAATATCGTCTCAGCCTGCGTGAAGCTTGTACAAGTGCTAAGACTAATTTTTCCAGGGTGGAGTACCGGGTTTCTACGTCTGTCAGGACACGGCTAACATAGTAGATTGGCATCTGGATGCCTTTCCGCTCTGCTAGCAGGACTGCTCCGGTTGCTCTATCTGTGGCGGAAAGGTATAGGATTAATTCCTCCCCTGCTTCTGGTGCTGTGAGCGTTGGGAGTTCAATCAAGCGTGACCGAATCTCCTGAAAAGCTGCTTCCGCTTCTGGTGTCCAGCGGAAGTGCGTTTTCTTCAAACAGTTCCTTAATGTTGACACGAAAGGAAACGACTTGTCCGCATGGTTTGCCAAAAAGCGGTTAAGTGCAACTAGTCGTCCATTCAGTGTCTGAGCTTGCTTGATGGTAGTAGGTGATTCCATTTTGATAATGGCCTCGACCTTTTCAGGGTTCGCTCTGAAGCCATCTTTAGTGACGATGACCCCTAAGAACTTCCCTTCTTCCATCCCAAAGGAACACTTGCTCGGGTTGAGCTTCATGTTTATCTTCCTGAGCGTGTCGAAAGTTTCTTCGATGTCTTTCAACATTGCTTCTGCGTCAGGGCTTTTGATGACCAAGTCATCCATGTAGACTTCCAAGTTCCTCCCAATTTGGGCAATGAACTCTTTGTCCATCAGTCGTTGATATGTGGACCCGACATTCTTAAGTCCGAATGGCATCATTTGATAACAAAATGTGCCATCGGGCGTCCGAAAAGCGGTTTTGTCCTGATCATCAACGGCCATGTGGATTTGATGATACCCCTTATACGCATCCAGGAAGCATTTAAGGCGAAACGGTGCTAACGAATCTACCTTAAGATCAATTTCGGGTAACGGATAACAATCTTTGGGGCATGCTTTGTTTAAGTCTTTGAAATCTATGCACATGCGCCATTGTTTGTTATTCTTCGGTACCATAACGGGATTTGCAACCCATGTTTGATATCTGCTAACTCGTACGATGCCCGCGTCAAGGAGTTCCTTGACTTGGGTTCTACACGCGTTAGCTTGTTCCGCCCCCATTACTCTGCGCTTTTGTATGACTGGCGTAAAAGCCGGGTCACACTTCAGCTTATGCTCTGACTTACTTCGAGGTACACCAGTCATGTCAGCTGGTGTCCATGCGAAGATGTCAGCGTTTTTCAGTAGTAAGCGTTTGAGTAAGGTGCGCGTGGGATCAATGACTGTTGGGCCAATGGTAACGGCCTGGTCCGGGTATTTGCCATTGAAGGCCCATTCTTCCGGTTCGGTGATGGTTGGTTTAGCCATCTTTGGTTTAGGTTTAGATTAGACAGATGCGATGCATACCTGGGGAATGCCGGTGATCATCGCTACACCCTCAGCTGTTGGCCACCCCATCATGCCGTGGACTGAAGATACCACGGCGTTGAATCTTGCCATCCCGTCTCTCCCAAAGAGAATGTCGTATGTGTGGTGTGGCTTCCTCATTACGACAAAGTCCACATCTTCTGTGCGGGAGTGTTTCCCGTCCGAGAGAGTGACGGGGAAAGATAGGATACCCAGGGGGGTTTTTGTGCTGCCGTCGAACCCTTCCATCGAGGCGCAGACCGTTTCCAGGCGTTCCTTGTCTTCGTCATCTAGCTTGTTGAAGAACTGCCTGTACATCACCGTTGACGAGGCGCCATTGTCAGCAAGAGTGCGTGAAGTGATGTAGTGCCCCAGCTGGCTTTTGATGACGATAGGGCCTTCTTTGCTGGGTCCTCCTGGCACTCGCGGGAAGCGCACTTCAGCCTCCTTCCACGCGCATGGTTCTGTCGCTCGTCTTTTTCTTCCTGTGATGTTAGTATGAACCATGTGGATGCTGATATCAACGGGCTTTCGTCCATTGCCTTTGTACCATTTGTCATTCCTCCCTCCATTCTTGATTGATGCCACAAGGTGTGCAAGTCTTCCATCCTTGACGAATGTTTCAACCACATCCTTCAAGGATGTACACTCCTCTGTACTGTGACCCTTTGTCCCGTGGAAGTCACAGAATTTGCTCTGATCCGAATTCGGTCGTTGCCGGATCATCGGAGCTTTTGGCCATGGGAGTTTTTCGGTAGCAAATATCTCCGTGACGCTTTTGGTGAGTGGCGTCCACCGGTGTTTTCGGCTTGAAGGGTGCGTGTTATCCCTTCCGCCAACAAGAGGGAGAGAGCTGGGTGAGGTGTCAAAGTTTACCCTTGACTGCCAAATACCTAGCTTCCTCTTTTTGTTCTGCCGGGCGATCCGAACATTGTTTTTTCTGGTCCTCTGCGTGTAGAGATGTGTACTCTGGGGAAGGTCCCTACCCAGTTGCTTCTCCGTCTCGGCAAAGCGCTTAGCCGCCGTCATGATGGCATCCCATGTTGATGGCATGCCGTCCTTACCCGTTAACGTGCGGATAAGCTCTGGGTATTCGGCGCCCTGGATGAAAGCGGCGCGAACAAGATCTTCACTTTTGTCGCCCAGACTCAACTTTTTGGAGTTGAAGCGAGTGATGAAGTCTAGTAAAGATTCATCCTCTTCTCTCACGCAGTTGAGGATCGTCCACTGTTCTTCAGTATATTTCCTCTGTTGACTGAAGTGTTGGCTGAACTTGTGCTGAAAGTCCGCCCAATCATAGATGTGGTGGACCGGTAAACGATCGAACCACGCCCTGGCTGCTCCAACCAGCGTCATCTGGAACATATAACACCACGTGGGTTCCGTCCAGCTGCTGACGGTTGCCCCCGCTATGAATCTGTTCAAGTGATCATCAGGGTCGGACATACCATCATAGGTGCCGATGTTGGACATTTGTTTGGCACTTTTCGGGGCGATTGCTTCCGCAATGTCCCTTGCAAACTTGGACTTTCCCGCATTTGCGGCAGTTGGTCTAAAGGTTTTGGAGAAGTCACGTGGGTTTCCTCCCGCGTTCCTTGGTTTGAAGGTTTCTCCAAAATTCCTTCTTGATTGGAAGTCCGTTTCCTTACGCTTCCCTTTCGCCCTGTGGCGAGGGTTTGCGTCGGTGTCGGATTCCTCCCGATCATCGCCTGAGTACTCGCACTTACTGTTCATGTTGAGCTGTTGTCGAGTACTTCCGAATTCGTCAGCCTGTTGGAGTGAACACAAACGTTCATCCAACTCAGCTTGGAACTCTTTCTGACGTGCTTCGGCCCACGCCTTAACTTGATCGAGTGTTTGGCGAGGGAGCGTCGTCTGTTTATCCAACTGGGCATCAGTGAACCCCAGTGAAATATTGTTTACTGCACTTGTCCCGGCTTGGGTAACCGGGGTAGTGTTCGTAAAATTTGTATAACCGCCGGTGTTCCTCCCAGTGGCTGGGGTTGTGGTTACCGGGGTTTCCTGGTTACTTACTGGCCTTGGGATCGGAGTAACGTTAACCATTTCTTCAGAAATTTTGAAAAAACTGAGAATTAGTTCTAGCTTTTATGCACGGATGGCGCCAATGAAGAAACAGACTAGATTGCTCTGAATATAAGTGTATATTGAGAGAAATAGCTAGCGAAGGTAAAATACCAGATGATCCTACCGTTCCAAGGTGTTGGAGTATTTATAGCCGAATGTAGGTTTCCAAGCAGGTACAGCCAGCTGTATAATATTCCTGTTCTACCAACTATGGGCTACGCACGTGCCATGCTGGTTGGTGGGTAGGCAGCGGCTGATAGTGACAAGGCCGGCTGTATACTGTTCCCTTTCCACCAACTGCAGGCTATGTGCGTGCCACGACAAGGGTTGGTGAGTAGGCAGCGGCTAATAGTGACAAACAGTACTAGAGCATGCTCCTCCTCGTACTGTTGTCGGTAAGCTGTCACCCTGTGATTGGTTCATGGGCTGCTTTGGTCAGATCTTGTCTATTTTGTCCATACCTTGGCAGGTATAGTACAAAAGATCTTCCAGAAGCATACGGACTGGCTCATTTGGGCGGGAGTATTCCCGCGTTGCTCATTCCTTCAGGTGACACTGAATTATTGAGTGCCTTGTGCGTGTAGCATTGCTATTAGTGCGGGTAGCCTTCCCTGATGGCTTGTATCCGCAGCTGCGGGGACAGGCGGGATACTTCACCATTGGGAGGCTTTCCCTGCGGGAACAGCTGGCGTACTGCGCGTAAGGTCTTTATCTCTGAGCATGGTGGGTCCTGCGGAACCAGTTGGTCCTTGCGCAAACGTCCCTCTTCAAGGTGAGTTCTGCGGGTCCAACTGTGCTCTGCTGGGACCTACCTCTTCAGGTAGACATGTATTTTCACTCTTACTTTATTAATTATAATATTTATTAAGTGAACTGAAGTTATGTTGTTTGTCCAAATATGCGGTTTTAGTATGGTAGTTTTAAATTTGCAATTTTTTCCTTATGATTTCATTTCACTTGCAATTAAACACGAATTCCCTACTCTCGTTAAGCGGATCGTTAAACACATCAGTGTGCCCTTCACATGAATGACAGTTTTGTTCCTTTTTTTTTCTTTTTTTTTGCCTTTTTTCCCTAAATACACCCCAACCCCTCACATGAGGAAGAAAAACGACAAAATTGGTCGTCATGTGAGGGGTACGCAGATGGGTTAAAGACCAGACTTAACGAGGTTTATAAATTCAGGTTTAATTGCAAGTGAAATGAAACTACATGGATGAAAATTGCAAACTTGAAACTATTGGACTAAAATCACAGATTTGAACAAACCACAAGAACGAAAACCGCAATTCACTGAAATAAGTATTATAATAAAGAAAGAGTAAAAAAACATGTCTACCCTTAATTAACGATTAATTTTAACGGGGTTAGTAATTTGTATGTAATTGACAAAATTTGGGACACGTAGATGGTCCATATGAAAAAAATAATTTTTTTGGACTAAATTCGATGATTTGCCAAACCAAAACTCCAAAAGGACCAAATGACACTTTACTCTTTTATTAAATAAACCATGATTTAACGGTAGTATAAGTTTTTATAATAAAAAGAAAAGTTAAGGTTTTTTTCCTTCAAAATTTTTCAGTCAAATATGGTCTGATTGTGAAAGAAAACTTTAAAATCATTACAAAAGGGGGTTGCGGCGCAACTTGTTACCCATTTATCTGCCACTCTATTGTAAATTGTTTGGCTGATTTTATATATAAATGGTATTATGATTCTTTCAAAAAAAATACAATATTACTAATTTACCTAATCTCAATTCTCTTTTCCATATTGCTATGGGGACAAAATTGTAAAGTTACAAATATTTTTTTTTTTAATCTTTTTCTCAGTTATTCAAGAATGTAATGAATACTTTATTTTCTTTTCTTTTAACTCGAGAATGACTTTTAAAAATATATAATTTCTTTTCTTTATTTCCTTATCTAATCTTAGCATTTTTTTTTCCTTATATTTTAAACTCGAGAATGCAATGATAAAGGATATATTATACTTCTAAAATTGTGGTGGTCTGGATTATATATTTGATTGTAAAACTAAACTAAAAAGCAACTCTGCAAGAGGTACAATGTTGTGATGTGAGAGCTAGCTATAGATGAGCATTGACCAATTAAGTTGACGTGGTCGACCGATCAGCCCAACCGTGCAGTAGAGTGGGGCTGCATGTTGCTACTCTCTGCCTCTACAAGTTTGTATGATCCGTCGTCATCATCTCAGACTCACTAAACTACTATTATTAATCAATCAATCTTTTTGATTTTCTTTACTAAATACAGTATTAAATATTAATTTGTCTATTTTAACCTTATTTTCAGAACCTTTTAGTGTATCTATTTTAACCCCATCAATTTGTTTTGTCCTGTTTACATTGTTAGGAACATTTATTGCTATATATGTTGGTCAACAAAATTATATCTCCTTATGGCAATTAGTTGTCAATATTTCATGCATGGTCGTCGTATAGATTCTACAAACGTAAAATTTGTATTTATATATACACTAGCTTTTAAACCCGTGTATTACACGAGATTTAAATAACAAAAATAAATAAGATCCGTTATTTCAATTGTGATTATCAAATACTTATAAATTAATTTTATATAAATTTAACGGAAAAACAAACGAGGTTAACGAAAAGTACTAAAATAGCAAGATTTTAATAGAAACGTCAGGTGTTGATTTGCAAGAAATTTAAAAAATTTACTAAATTTGCGTAGTTGGGCAAATCTCAGGTACGAAAATGATACTTAATTCAATAATGAAAAAAACTCACTTGACAAAATGGTTTTGATTCATGACCCATAATTACCTAAAAAGAATGACATAAGAAATTAGGAATTAAAAGAAATGTATGATTAACACTTAAACTTTAACATTTTCTTTTATTAATACAGTAAAATAAGACATATAATTTTAAACTTATCTTCTTCATGTTTTTTATATATTAATATTTAATTAATCATGCATGCATGAGTAGGATTAAGTATTGATCAGCAATGATTTGAATGAAACCTATCCATTTTTTAAGAAAATTTTCTATTGAAAACAACTTGTGAGAGTTCGCATGATGCGGCGGGAATTCGGTTGTTATCATTCTTTAGAACTGACTAGAAAAAATAAAATGTTTTATTTTGAATATATAAATTCTGTTTTCCACAAAATTTGTACTTGAATGTTAATTAAAAATAAATTGAGGACAAATAAAGATAGATGATAACTAAAAAAACAGGAACATAGTGTACTTTTATAATGTAATAATTTAAAATTCGGGAATTCGAGATTCTGTATTTGTATTTTTATTATTGGAAATGAAAAAAAGGTATATTGTTTAATTTTCTTCTAAACTTACCAACAAGTTACCAATAGCCAATATGGCGATAAACGACGAACACTGATCGGAGAAATATCAACGTGTAATCTATCAAAAACGTGTATGTTGTTGATCCATCGAAAATATCCATCGGATACAAAATCATCGATCAATGACTAATATACTGTCATCGACAAAATTTTTTCGGTGATCTTCGACCAGTTCTTTGATGAATTGTTCTGTCCGTCGGTAAAGCTCATGTTTTCTATTCATAGTATCATCTTCATGTCCTAGGTCACAAACTAGTATGTGTGTGGCGGGGGTTGGTTTATTGTTATGTCTTCTTATTTATTTTGTAACTAATAGTTAGTAAACTTTTATCAAAAGTATTAAAATAAACTTATTATACTTACAAATTTTTTTAAAATAAAGCAAATACATGTATACTTATTAAAACATCTATAATTATGTAACGGACCCATCCCTTGTGATGTGATGGTAAATGTGTTGGTGTTATTTAGTAAATACTATAGTTCAAGCCTCCTGTTAGGCAAAAATTGTGGAAAATAAATATTAGCTACTAAAAGTTATAATATTCAAATTATATTTAGCGTTTCTGATTATTAATAAAATACCCTAAACTAAATCATATAGACATATACTAAAATAAATAAAGTGATTGTGTGAAAAAAATGATAATGTGAAAATGTAACGATTTTTGTAAGATGGTATATATATACGGATTGATTAAGAAAAAGTTTGCAAGTGTTGGTAAGTGTTATTCAATATGTTTTAGAAAATATAACATGTTTATGAGCTTTTTTTAATTTTCAGAACCGTAGATTGAAAAGCTATAGACTATAGAGAAATGTCGATAATTAGAGGAAAAATAGAGTCCAATTAATAATCCATTGGTATAGATAGAGAGAGTATAGTAGGACCCTGTTCATGATGACTTATCATCATCCATCATCATATAAAACACATGCATGCATGCATAAAGCTTTAAGGAGATAAAAAATGTATGGAGTCGAATGGTATCATCAGATGAGATCAGATCTACAGACCAAAACAAACCATCGGAGGCCCCACAGACACACACAGGTATCACGGACTCAACCTCTTCTCTCTCCTTGGGACCTGCAAAACCCTAAATTTGCAACACCTCTTTTAAAGGTCCAATCTTTAATTATGTAGTAATCATTTTATAATAAAGGCAACTCACTTTTTTTATTTTTCATATCAATGTAAAAAAAAAAGTAACACATCCCATCAATTAATTTACCCTTTTTCCTTCCATTTTTCCCTTATAGGTTCTTTTTTCTTTTCATCAACCTAAGCTT
The DNA here is from genome assembly GCF_021521415.1 of Bidens hawaiensis. Taxonomy (NCBI): domain Eukaryota; kingdom Viridiplantae; phylum Streptophyta; class Magnoliopsida; order Asterales; family Asteraceae; genus Bidens; species Bidens hawaiensis. Next base: position 180,281 of record NW_027495149.1, on the reverse strand, counting down.
TAACCTCTTTTTTTTATTTTATTATTAAATTTTCCCATGCAGTAGTATAAGTTTGACTTCATTTTCCAAAGGTTTCAAAGCATTGATATGTTAATTGAACAGTGAATGTAATGCTTGTTTGTGTACTGTTCAAACTGAAGTTACAGTTCTAACCATTTATAACATAACAAATTTAATAATGTGAACTAAATTGACTATCATTTAATTTAATTTTTATAGTGAAAATTAAACCCATTCTTGGTAATTTTTTGCGCAGAAACGCTCATCGTCCATGCCTCCTCAAGGTCATATAATCTCTTCTCAAAGCGTTTAATGGCGCACTATATTGTATATATATGCTCTAAATGTATGTAAAATATATCTCTGGTTATTATGTATCAAATTGTTCATTAAAAAAGTTAATATATACTCACTTGTCTTATTTGTTTTAGCAGTCCATTTTTGTTGTTCTAGAATTAGCACTGCAAGTTGAAAAATCTTATGCAAAATAATTCAATTTCAGAATATGAAATGCATTTATGGCTATTTTTTATTTGTAGGATTGGTACAAAAATTTTGGTTTCATACCTAATTTTCAAACACTATATAGTTATTTAAAGTATGAGAATAATGTGATGATGACATGGCATATCTACAAATCACCCTTTTTATATATTTCCATTTATTTATTACGTAGAGAGGAAAATTGGGGCATGTAGAAAACGTAATTGTTTGCTGAGGTTATATGGGCGAGGAGCATATATCCACACCCCCCCCCCTCCCAAAAAAAAAAAAACACATTGTTTTTTTTTTCCTAAATAAGGTGAATTTACCTGTTTTTGTCTGATAATTTTTACTCATTTTCGTCCAAAAATCTTTAGACCCCCTGATTTTCATCCAAGTTTTGCCATTGTGTGCGTCTACAACTCATAAAAATATGTATTAGTGATCATGTCTTCATTCAAACGCTACATATTTATAAATCAACATTGACTGCATTATTAATAACTAATAAATTGTTAATTTTGGAGAAAAACTATATAATATTTTATATCCAGTGTCATCTTTAGTTTTCCTACTTTGAAAAGGATTGTATATATTAAACATTTATTATACGGTTAAAGTAGTTTGAAAACGATACAGTATAATATGTATCGATCGTTTAATCAACTAATTTATTATACTTTCTAGTAAAGTAGAATCGAGGTGAATTTGTTTACCTTTTAAGGACAAAATTATTTGTCTCATGGTCTTTTAATTATTAAATAAGTTTCACTTCCCAAGCTATACCTAGACTTTCTCTCTTGTTATGTGCATGCAAAAATTGCAAATGTGTGTATATGAATATTAAATGTTTTGAAAGGTACATGGGTTTGATAATAAGAATTTGAGGGGCGAAAAGCTACAAATGACACACAACTCTACACATTCTGTTTACAAGCAGCTAACAGCCAATATACACACATGATATATGTATACTATATCTATATATTTATATTATATATCCCCTTGCTAGAGAGAGAGAGAGAAGAGGGACCCAAACTGCTATATCTATGGCTATGGCTGACCGACTTTGAAAATAAGGGCTTAAAATAAAAGGATAGAAGACGAAGAAGGAGTAATCAATTAAGCATAAGAGAGAGAGAGAGAGATGAAATATTATTCTGTTTAAAGAGTTTGAAAGTATTGGGAGTTTCTTGTTTTTGGTGTTTAGTTAGTGATAAAAACACCAAAAAAACACAACACAATTTAGTTGTAAGTATACATACTCTACCAGATCTCTCTTTCTGTCTGTAACAATAGTCTCTCATCTTTAGATTATTGTGGTCTTTTGTTTGTTTTGGTTGATTCAGCTTATCTTCTTTCAGCTATCTTGTGTTTAAAAGTAAATTGTTTCTTACTTCTTTCTTGGCACAATCCTATATATAAACACATATACTTCTCTTGGAAGTTTTGTTTGAATAAATAAAACCAAATCCTTTCCTGTGTTGGTTTACTTTGTTTTTGTTTTCTTGTTTAGTTTTCAAATTCTTCTTGTTTGTTTTTAACCAAAGCTTTCAATCTTAATCTAAGCTAAAATAGCAACAAAAACTACTTTTGATCAGGATATGATGTCTGGTGAGATGTTCCCTATTCCGCTTCAAGATCGCCATCACCAACCACCACCGCCACCGAACGAACCAAACCCTAATTCTAAGCCCATCTCCAATCTCAAGAAGAAAAGAAACTTACCGGGTACCCCAGGTATGAACATATATTATCAGTAAGACGACCAGTTTGTTGTCCGGTATCAACATATATCATCAGTAAGACGACCAGTTCGATGTCTGGTCTAAAAGCATTGTATATAACATTTTTCCCTTTCAAAGGAACATATATATAAGTTATTTAAAGATTTCTTGATTGTTTAAGTTGGTTACAAGATACAATTAAATTTAATAGATGAATTTATCTTCAATAATTAAATCCTATTTCTAGAGCTATAACTTTTCACTAATTTCTAGCTAGGTTTTAGATGATATAGATTTCTCAATTTCAAATCCAACACTTTGGTGTTGACACGTGGATTTATACATTTATAACTTGATCGAAAAAACATTAACCTTCAAGTACGGATCAATTAATGAATCTTTCCAAAAATATGAAACTATTACTCAATCATTGTCATACTAAAAGGATCCATCTTGTTTTGGTAATGTTGTATTTTTTTTTTTTATCTATGGTTGTAGTTATTAAATGGTTATATATTGTATTGAATTATTATGTTGATTCTAATTTTAATTAAACAGATCCAGATGCTGAGGTGATGGCGCTTTCACCGAAATCGCTAATGGCAACAAACCGATTTGTATGCGAAATCTGCAACAAAGGTTTTCAAAGAGACCAAAACCTACAACTTCATAGGAGAGGTCACAATTTACCATGGAAGCTAAAGCAAAGGAATAACAAAGAACCCATAAAGAAGAAGGTGTATATATGCCCGGAAAAGACTTGCGTACACCACGACCCGTCTCGAGCACTCGGAGATCTGACTGGAATCAAGAAACATTATAGCCGGAAACATGGAGAGAAGAAATGGAAGTGTGAAAAATGTTCTAAGAAATATGCAGTTCAATCTGACTGGAAAGCTCATTCCAAGACTTGTGGTACCAGAGAGTACAAGTGTGACTGTGGCACACTTTTCTCCAGGTTTGTACCTACTAGTTATCGTAATTAATATCTTTGAGGATTAACTTAGGTTTTTTGTTTTGTTTGAAAATGATGAAATAAATGTCTTCAACTTAATTCACTTGACTTTTAAAGACAATAGTTTTGGACCTTTTGGATTAGTAGGTGGTTGAGTTAGGGTTTAACTATTTAATTAATTAATTAATTAGTTTTAGACAAATTTTTTTTAGTTTTTTCAGTTTTACACAGTTCGGTACCTCTACAAGCGAAGTTATACAGGTTGTGAATTTTTTTAAGCTTGGTGATGTGTCAACCGAGCTCTAGGGTTTTTCACGAAAGTTAATTCCGCGTATACACTTTTTCATCAAACTCTATGTAGTTTGTTTGTAGAGGTAGCTAACTGTTTAAAAGTATAGGAACTTTCAAAGAGCACTTAGACAAAAATTAAACACACTAATCTGAAAATTCAAAGGACTAATTAGCAAATAATTAGCTAGTATCATGTTTAATTTAATGATTGTTATGATTTTTGTGCAGGAAAGATAGTTTCATAACTCATAGGGCCTTTTGTGATGCATTAGCTGAGGAAAGTGTGAGACTTAACTCGGTGATTCCAAATAACCTCGGCTTGAAAACCGAAGGCATGAATGAATCCGTGATGAACCCTAATTTCCCTCATGGGTTTTCTGGGATCACACAATTCGGGTCTGGTTTTAGGAACGATTTCACGGATCAAAACAAGCCAAGATTATCACTATGGTTAGATCACCAAGCAAATTCCCAGCTCAATCTTTCACCAATGGATCAAATGAGTATGAACTCAAATCTCTACATGTCATCAAGCTCCACAGGGTTAGCCGATATGGTCAATGCTTATGGTTCATCTTCAATGGCTAATTTTACAAATTCAAACCAAGTGGTAGGATTATCATTAACATCATTGCCAGAAGATTTAAAAGAGGAGACCCTAGCTTCTTTATACTCAATGAACCAACCCCATCAAATCGAATCCACTGGTCCAATGTCTGCGACCACACTTCTTCAGAAAGCGGCTCAAATGGGATCGACTAGGAGCAATCCATCGGTGTTTGGAACTAGTTTCGGCCTCATGAACTCCACATCAAACACCGCAGTCAGCTTGGTGAAAAACAATAATATGCTACAAGTTTCTAGTGCAATGAACAACAATTCTTCTAATTCGAGTCCTTGTGTGAGCAATCTCGACCAGCAACAAATGATAATGTCAAGAAGCGAAACAATGGCACCGTTGAAGATGATGCAACGGAGCTTTAGTGGAGTCGACAACGGATTGACACGAGACTTCTTGGGAGTGGGAGGAGAAGGTGGCCGGCCATTGTTGCCACAAGATCTAGTGAATTTTGCATCTTATGGTCCAACCAATATGGGATCAATTAGGCAATTCGCTAGTAATAATTAGATGTTGAACTTCAATAAGTTGTTTTATTGATTTGTCTCTCTCTTCATCACGTGTGTTTAATGTAGCATAATAATCATGTATTTATAGACTCGAATTTTTGTCTATGGTTGCACTTCTATTGGAAAACAAACATTGTTCTGTTGTTAACCGCTTTTTACGTATATATATGCAAGTCAATAAACCATTTTATATAAGTTTATCTAGGACAAAGATGAGTATCATTACAGAACTGTTAAATAATTTAAAAACTTAAAGGAACATTTGAAAACTAACATTTGTTATAAAACATTTTGTATGTTGATGTTATTTAAGTATAGCTTTATCATTTTTTATATCTATATTTACGATTAAAATTTTGAAAATTAGTTTTTATACATATATATGTTTTGTTTTACACCTATGTAAATTTGCTAGTACATAAATTTTACACATATGTAAGCTTTTGATTAATATATGTAATCAAATTTTTTTTATATATAATATGGTAAAACTACTCTTAAATAATGTTAATATATAAAAAAATTTAAAAAATGTTTGGTTGTTTAGAGTTCCTAAGAGTTCTTAACTTTTTTTAGAGTTCTTAAATGATACTAACCCTCAAGGACAATATATATATATGAACTTTTATGTTTTTATTTGTAAAATGTTATAAGAAACATATATACAAAGCTAAATATATTCATGCTTGAATTGGCCACTTTACAATATTGATATAAAATGTGAAATAGGATTTACATTAGATAATAAAAACATATATCCTTTCATAAAATTTACTTTAAACGTCCGAAATGTCCTTTTTTTCTTATTATTATTATTATTATTATTATTATTATTTTACTTTTGTGTGCATCGTCACTTTCTATCATAGATTTATATATGCTGAATCAAATAAGAATTGGCCGGGTTTATGTGATAGGTTTGCTAAGTAAGTAGGTATGAACCAATGATCAACGCAAACGATGCCTAAGAAGCGTGACTCAATGTTAATTTTGTAACTAATGTTGCGCTAATTAATGCCAAGCCTTATGTCTGAGAGAGCAACTATGAATAGACACCGCCATCTTTTAATGCATATAACTTCTATATGATTTATTATTTAAAAATATATATAATATTTTTGAGCATTGCTTTTTTGTGGGTAAAAGAACCGGAGAAATAATGTAAGTCTTACATGGGAGAAGTGACGGGCTTTTAACTTCGAGTTGCAATGGGTGACTGGGTTGTGTTGTTATGTTGCTCTAGGCTTATTGTTGTTTATAGCTAGATGGTTATTAATCTGTACTTAACTCGGTACGAGCGTCTTGCTTTTATCGATTATTTGTTTATATTAAAGTTTTGGTTGGTCGTTCTAACAAAAGTATTTTGTATTGCCTATATTTTTAACTACTTTTAAAATTTTTATGCATTGTATTACATGTATGTATGTAACTATGTATGCTAGGTATGTATGCATGCATATGAATCATGCTAATCATAATCCGATCTCTCACCATTATTATTGGATGTATCCCTCCCAAACTAATTTAGTCACATCGTGTTTCCACTTCACTCACTATGCAAATGTTTATTGTTTTAAGTTTAGCATTAATGGATATATTTGACCGACCCTGTTTATAATCGTACGTTATTCACATATAGTGCAAATTATACGATACATAAAAATATTTATACATATAAGGAGGATGTTATGTATTATCACAATGAACTTTTTATTTAGAATTTTAACATCAAAAGTTTATTCCAAGCATGCATAATTTTAACCCAATAATTACACGTATATTGAACTCTATTTATTTGACTTATACCATTTTAGGTCCAATTTAAATGAGAGATTGAAAACTAAAGTGAGGCCAGGTAGAATTATTGTAGGACCCATATGTGTTGGAAATGGACTAAACAAAAAAAATGTCATTCTCACTCTCAGTCATGGGATGCTTTTTTGTACGTCTTTTTGTTTTTCTTGGTGTCGTGTGCCGTTTATCTTTTACCCATGAAAATCTTTCTTTGCCTTTTATTTATTTTCTTTATTTTTATTTTTTTTTTCTTAAAGGCTAAAGGTACTTAGGTAGAACCTTGAAAAGAAAAAAATTATTTTGTCTTGCTGACCTAAAGGTCAAATTAAGTTATTCTCCTGGCTACTTTGGTCAACGTTTGTGGGTTCTTTAAAATTCTTTTGAGTAAACTTTTAGGTGTATGCGACTTGTTTGGGTTTTTTTTGGCAAATTTAATGAACCAACAAATGTTTTGGAGGTTTATTGATGGATTTGATGCTCTAAAATTGAGCCAATACGCCCAAATGGGCATCACCCTTAACAATAGGTGTAAAACCACAAAAGAATGAGTAATAAAGATTTATATGCATGTAACTAGAGAAACAAAAAAATCAAAGAATAAATAATTTTCACTATTGTTTTCTTTAAATTTTTAACAAAAATTGTCTTCATCGTTATTTTTACCACATATTTTTTATATATGAAATTACTTTTTAACCCACGTTTAAGCATTTCTAATACAACATGTGTCAAAACATTGACAATAGTGTGTAAAAAATGCATGGGCCAAGCTGCAAGCCTATTGTTACATATATTTGGAGTTTTGGACGCATATATATGTAGTTAAGTTTTAACTTACAAAAGGCTTTAGCATGATGAAGGGTCAATACATCAAGAGGACAAACTATGAAAAGAAAGAACAAAAAGAAGTTAATAACATAATGAAATATGTTATTAGTCATGTAAGTCTTTATTTAGTAAATATGTTGGTTACTTTAAACGAACTTAAGTAAAATGCCACTGGATACCATTAATCTTACTTTTTGAGACATATTTTGATATCATAATTAACTTTATCCTATTTGGTTTCCTTAAACATTTACCATCTAGCCTTTTTGGCTTATGTTCGTTACTTTGATTAAACTTAACACGTAGAATTATTGCAATAATACAAATAGAGCCTTCAATGTCTTATATGAGATAACTCTTGATATAATAATAACAAAGAGTATAAACAACGGTTTTCATCCTTATGATTTGTTAAAATTCATTCAGTAAAAAGGACCAGAGACGGTGTCACGTGTACCATGCTAGTACGGTGGAGGGGTATAAGTACGCACGATGAACAACATGAAATTAAAAAAAAATAAAAAAGGCACTTGATCAGACACACTACACTAAAATACGGGGATATTAGTTAAGCACCTCATGCACGGGTAAAGTTAAATACAAAGGGAGACAAAATGAATAGTGTGAGAAGGATTTGTAACCACACAAAAAACTCCTTAAAAATAAATTCAAAAAAAATAATAAAAAAATCTTAACTCAAAATATAAATAAAAAACGAAAAAGATAATAAAACTAAAATATTTCCGCCATCATTCCCGTTCCAAAAAAAATGACGAAAAGACACAATGGTGTGATCAAAGACACACTACAAACAAAAAGCCATTTTGTGACATACAAAAAGTGCCACAAAAAGCTAAAAAAGTGCCATTAAAGAACCTTGTTGGAATAAGCGGCACACAACAAAAGTGCCACTAGAAGCGCTACCACTAAAGCCTTTTAGTGGCACTTTGTTTGTCTGTCACTACAAACTTTTGGAGTTTTAGTGGCACTTTTTTTCGTTTGCCACTACAACTTTTTGGGCTTTTAGTGGCACTTTTTTAATCTGCCACTACAAAGAGTGTCATTAAAGAACCTAGTTGGAATGAGCGACAAACAAAAAATGTGCCACTAGATGCTCTACCACTAAAACCTATTAATGGCACTTTTTTCGTCTGCCACTACAAACGTTTGGAGTTTTAGTGGCACTTTCTTCATTTGTCACTACAACTTTATGGGCTTTTAGTGACACTTTTCTCATTTGTTATCACAACTTTTGAACTTTTGGTGGCAGTTTTTTCTTCTACCATTACAAATTTTGGTCTTTTAGTGACACTTATTTTGTCATTCACTTCAAACGTATAAGCTTTCAGTGTCACAAGAGCTAAATACCATTAGCTTTGATTAATTAAAATCAATATTTCTTTACAATATCTAATAAAAATAAAACCCTAACAATAACAATACAATTCTCAAGTTAAGTCTAAATATAAAACATATAAAAGGAAAACTAACAAATATCTAATAAGTCTTAACTTCTTGCGTTCATGAACTTCATTCACGATCTTCAATCTTCATACGATGTACCTAATAAAAAAAATAAAGACTTTCCATATGCACACAATATGAACATTATTAGGAATGAGGTCAAAGTAGTCAAAGATGAGTGTCAGCATGGACAATATATGTGCAGATGCTTGCACAAAGTTGGTGAGAAATAAAAAAAAACAAGTATCATGTCTACAAAAGTTGAAGCTACATGTTGGGTGCAATAGTTTTGATTGCGGGTCAATTTAGTCAGGTATTATCTATGTTTCTAGTAACTAACATGCCAAATTTTGCAGTTAGGAGGGTATCTTATATACGGGTCAGTTTTCAACTATTTTTGAGTAAATCACATCAAACGGATTAAACTGTTAAAATAAAATGATATGCAACAAATTTATGGGTTTAAAGGCATTTTTAGATCCGTATCACATTACGAAATTATAACTAAAATAGACACAATAGATCGCAAAATATAACACAATGCCGAACAAAATATAGCACAATGTTGAGTAATGTAACACAATATAAAGAAAAAATGACACAATGTCATAGAAAAAGACACAATCAATAACAAAAACAAATCCAAAACACAATGATAAACAAAAGACACAACGACTATTTTCACTTACCATTGTTTTTTCCTATGTTTTTTTAGAATGATAAAGACGGTGGAAAAAATTTTATGTTTTTACTTTTTTCGTTTTATTAAATTTTGAGTTATAATTTTTTTATTAATTTTCTTTCAATTTTTTTAAGAAGTTTTTTTGTATGGCTAGAAATCATTCACATCCTTCTAATTTTTGTTTCCCTTTGTAAAATAACTCCCCCACCCCCACACACTTGATGGTGCTATACAGAGTTAGACGCATCGTTTAAATTACACAAGTATGCTTTGGTATGCTTTGTGTATGTGTAGGTTTAAATTTTTTTTAAAAATTTTAAACAAATTCAAGAGAGAAATGAAATTACTATGAGAAATGCGAGAAAATAAATATGAGCCACTAGTTTATTTTAAGTTTTAAAAGTTTAAATATAAATGCAAAAGATATAAATGCACACTCTCTCTCCAATTAATACAACTAATATAACTATAATAAATCTCTCTCTAATTAATATATATCTATATAATTTAACTATAATAATTAAAAGGATGAAAACATTAATTTAGTTTTATAATTTATTTACATCCTCTTCATTTTATCTAACAAAAATACAATTTATTCATATACTAGTTCTTGATATTAAAAAAACAATTTCTTTCCACTCAATTTATTAGCATATATCAACGCGTAATTTTTAACAATAAATATTAAAACATAATACATTTTTTAATTAAAGATATGTATGACAAGACTAAATCTAGTGTTCGTGCGCCGGTAGGAGATACTGATTTTTTCCCGGTGGAGATGGGACTCCACCAAGGATCGGCGTTAAGCCCGTTTCTTTTCACGGTAGTCATGGATAAGCTGTCCAAGTCGATTCAGGAGCCTGTCCCATGGTGCATGCTCTTTGCGGATGATATTGTGTTAGTAGCTGAGACTAAACAAAGCTTGAACGAAAGGCTAGAGGAGTGGCGTGTAGCTTTAGAGGATAAAGGTTTAAGAATTAGTCGCTCTAAGACAGGGTACCTTTGTTGTGACTTCAGTGGTGTTGGTGATAGCGAGGACACCCAAATCACTATCGAGGACCAGGTGGTTCCGCAGATAACGAAGTTTAAATATCTAGGATCGTTTGTCCAAAGCAATGGAGAGATAGACAGTGACATAACCCACCGCATACAAGCTGGATGGTGTAGGTGGAAAGCAGCCACTGGGGTTTTGTGCGACAAGCGGTTCCCATCTAAATTAAAGGGGAAATTCTATAGACTCGCAGTTAGACCCGCAATGTTGTATGGAACAGACTGTTGGGCCATCAAGAAGACACAGGAGCGCAAGATGGAGGTGGCAGATGTAACATCCTAAAGTTTTAAGGTTGAATAAATAAAGTTATGTTTAGTGATTTCGCGTTACTAATTATTTAATATCGAGTAAGGAGCGGATCATGAACTTAGATTAATTGAGATGGGTTAAATGAAAATGGGCCTTAGGTCCATGGGCTTTAAGGGATATAAATATCCCCTAAACCCTAAAACATCACTCATTCCATCTTATTCTCTAACACTCCAAAACACACCCACACCACACACACCGCCGGCGGCCAATGGAGAGGAACGAGCGAGATCCGAGAGAGGGTGAGCGATTAGTTGTGATTAAACAAGTTAAACGAGATCCAAACAAGCTCAAAAAGGTATGATTCTTGATCTTTGAAGTTTAAAGATCCAAGCTTTATAGTGTTTATACGACCGAAAACGGTTGGGGAGCGTAGTGGGTGATGTCGAACCATAACAAGGGTGTTAAAATCGCCAAAAATGCTTGATAGAAACCAAACAGCGGCTGAACTGGGCAACTTCGCCTTCAAAGCGATAACTTCGCCTGAGGCCAAGTTCGCCTAATTGATAACTTCGCTTACGGCCAAGTTCGCCTAACTGGTAACTTCGCCTGAGGCCAAGTTCGCCTAATTGATAACTTCGCTTACGGCCAAGTTCGCCTAACTGGTAACTTCGCCTGAGGCCAAGTTCACCTAATTGATAACTTCGCTTACGGCCAAGTTCGCCTAACTGATAACTTCGCCTAAAGCTAAGTTCGCTTAAGGTTTAACTTCGCTTAAAGCTAAGTTCGCCTAAGGTTTAACTTCGCTTAAAGTCAAGTTCGATTAGGAAATAAATTAAAAACCTAATGAAAAATGTGTTAAGACAGTTAATGGAAATAAAATTTTTCCAAGCTGACCTGGCAGCTCGACCCCAGCCAGGGGCTCTGCCCCTTGGACCCTGCTAGGGGCTGCCGCCCTAGACCCCGCTGCCAGGGGCGCTGCCCCCGGACCCCCGTTCGTTGTGGGTCATATAAAGATAGAAATGCAATATGAGAAGTGATAGTTAATTGATACGTATACTTGTTATACAGTCAGCCGTGCACAACTGAAGAAAGGGATTACGATTAACGGTGAACGTAACCGTGTTCAGGTGAGTTTCTAGCCCCATTCCTTGTTATGTTTTCGGGGCTGTGTGCATACTCGATGTGTTGTTAATACATTTATCCTAAGTGATAAGTGTATGCCATATGTGATATATGTGAATGATTGCTTGATGGTACGTGAACGATCTTCGGATATTGCACGTACTGTCAGGTTGTAACGCTATGTATAAGGTAAGTATGATATGTATGCTTATGTGTATGAACGTAATAAAGTTAATAAAAGAAGGAAAAGATGGTTATATGGTTGTATGGTTACGAAAAGGGTACCGAGCCCTAATAATACTCGAGGTATGATGTATGGTTGTATGGTAACGAAGAGGGAATCGAACCCTACGAATATTCGAGAACTAGGGACCAGACCCTTATAATATCTGTGATGTTAGGGACCAGACCCTTATAATATCTGTGATGTTAGGGACCAGACCCTTATAATATCTGTGATGTTAGGGACCAGACCCTTATAATATCTGTGATGTTAGGGACCAGACCCTTATAATATCTGTGATGTTAGGGACCATACCCTTATAATATCTGTGATGTTAGGGACCAGACCCTTATAATATCTGTGATGTTAGGGACCAGACCCTTATAATATCTGTGATGTTAGGGACCAGACCCTTATAATATCTGTGATGTTAGGGACCAGACCCTTATAATATCTGTGATGTTAGGGACCAGACCCTTATAATATCTGTGATGTTAGGGACCAGACCCTTATAATATCTGTGATGTTAGGGACCAGACTCTCATAATATCTGTGATGTTAGGGACCAGACCCTTATAATATCTGTGATGTTAGGCCCCGTTACCGGTAGCCCTACTTTCGTGTTGGATTTACTCATAAACGCAGTTCTAAATATCAGAGTTAATTAAAAACATTCGCGGAATATAAAAACTTTAATAAAACATTTCATAACAATTTATAACACGCCCTGAGCCTTAAACAACCAACTTGTCTTTCGAAAACTAAGTAATTAAAACATAACACGCCCTGAGCCTTCCGATGCCAGTCTCTTATTCAACGCCACGTGTCCCCTCAAGCGAGCTGACTCATCCTACTCACCTGCGTGCATACTAAAAGTCAGCTACGCTGAGTGAGTTCTAGTTAATCATACATTATACAATACACATAAACTTATATTCTTTCAATCATACTTTCATACTTTCTTTTGTACTAACTTGCTTTCATATCTTACGTTATAAAGAGCATTACGCCCTACATTCCTCGAGTATTATTAGGGCTCGGTACCCTCCTTCCTCGAGTATTATTAGGGCTCGGTACCCTCCTTCCTCGAGTATTATTAGGGCTCGGTACCCTCTTTCCTCGAGTATTATTATGGCTCGGTACCCTCTTTCCTCGAATATTAGTAGGGTTCGGTTCCCTAGTTCTCGAATATTAGTAGGGTTCGATTCCCTCTTCGTTACCATACAACCATACATCATACCTCGAGTATTATTAGGGCTCGGTACCCTTTTCGTAACCATACAACCATACAACCATCCTTTCCTTCTTTCATTAACTTTATCACGTTCATACACATAAGCATACATATCATACTTACCTTATACATAACGTTACAACCTGACAGTACGTGCAATATCCGAAGATCGTTCACGTACCATCAAGCAATCATTCATACATTTCACATTATTCACATAAGGCATACACTTATCTCTTAGGATAAGCGTATTAACAAACATATTGAGTATGCACACAGCACCGAAAACATAACACATAGATGGGGCTAGAAACTCACCTGAATCCTGTTACGCTCTCCGTTAATCGTTATTCCCTTCTTGAGCTGTGCACGGCTAACTGTATAATATTTACATGTATCAATTAACTACTACTACTCATGTTGTATTTCTATCTTTATATAACCCACAACGAACGGGGGTCCGGGGGCAGCGCCCCAGGCAGCGGGGTCTAGGGGCGGCAGCCCCTAGCAGGGTCCAAGGGGCAGAGCCCCTGGCTGGGGTCGACAGCATTTTTGGATCATTGAATAATATGTTACTTAAAAGTTCAAGGGCTTATTTGTAATTAAATCATTCTTTTCTAAGTCCAGGGACCATTCTGTCATTATGTTAAACTTCTAATTCGTCCCAGTCCTTTAACGAATGGGGTTCATAATTAATGAACCCATTCTTTACCTTATAACGAATCAGGCCTTATTCGTTTGATCTGGTTAGCGAATTGAACCCTATGACGAATTGAACTCTTAGCGAATCAGTCCACATAACGAATTAGTCCATAAAACGAATTAGTCCATCTAATTCGTTCTCTCTTCTAACGAACTGGCTATAACGAATCAAGGGTGATTCGTCATCCCTTTCCCTTAACGAATTGAACACGAACTGTAATCGGTTCGCTATGTTCCCATGGACGAACTAGCTAGCGAATCACCTTTAATTCGCTATATTCCTGTAGCGAACTAGGGTTAGGTCAGGAATGTCAGAACATTCCCTGACATTCCCCCCTTAACCTCGTACCACTTTCCGGCGCCGCCATTGCCGGAAAGCCGTCGGAAAAACGCGATTTCGCCGGAAAAAACGGGTTTTAGCTCGTTTTTCACCGTTTTTCGTCCCGTTCGATCCAGATCTGAGCTAGGGTGACCCCTAAGCTCATCATAGGTTTGGTTTATACCCGATTCCATCCGGATCTCGTGACTTAAACGGTTTAACAGTGTCGGCTCGTCGTTTCGTGACTATATCTAATGGGTTTAAGCTAATAAAACATCATACTAGTATTACCTCAGGTCGGTGCTCGGTTTCCTTCTTGGTTTCAGTGTAGATAGGGAAGAACTGGAGAGAAATCTTAAGTGTGTGTTTTGGGTGGTGTATGGAATGTGTGAGAATGAATTAAATGAGGGATTAATGGTTTATATAATTATGGATCATGGGCTTAAGCCCATGGTCCTTTCCTCTTTCTTTCATAATCCAAGTCCATAATCCATATCCATTTAGCCCAACACTAGCCCAACTCGTATTCTATTTCTCTAAACCGATAACGATCACTATAAAATAGACGATATTTATTCTATTAATAAAACCGAAATTAGGATGTTACAGATTGAGATGGTTTGGGCATGTGAAGAGGAGACCGACAACAGCGCCAGTTAGAGTAGTGGAAGCCTTCATTGTGGAAGGAAAGAGGAGTAGAGGCAGACCTAAATTGACTTGGGATGAGAGAATTAGACATGACTTGACAGAGTTGCACCTCTCTGAGGACATGGTCCAGGATAGAGATTCGTGGAGACGTAGGATTAAGGTTAGCGACTTCTAGGGGAAGGCACCTAGTTAGCTTAGCTTTCTATTTAGGGTCTAGTTGGCTAGTCTTGATCCTTGTTGTTTATGAATATTTTTTTGTTTTGATGTTGCTTTTTGTTTCTTATGCCCTTTTCTTAGTAGGTTACAGATTCCTTGCTTTTTTGGTAGTTTGTTATCTATGTATTGCTAAGTGTCTTTTGCTTGTAGGATGTATGTTTACTATGATTACCTGTATGTAGCTTTATGAGCAGGGGGTCTCTTTGGAAGCAGCCTCTCTATTCTCTCGGATAGGGAAAAGACTTGCCTACATCCCACCCTCCCCTGACCCTACCGATAGCGTGTTAGGCGGTGGGATATACAGGGCTTGATTGATTGATTGATTGAATACATTTTTTAATTGATATATCTAGAAAAACTATTGTTATAAATAATAATAAAAATGTCATACAAATGTGTCCATTAAATATAAACAATAACTATACACCTACACAAAATTATATAACATACACTTGTTTTGAGCAATAAAAATGTACAACATACAAAAAAGCATACAACTTACATATTAAATTTGACATCAACAATTATATAAACTACACAAATATACACATATCCTATACACGTGTGTAGGTTATATGTTTATCGTATGTATGTTATGTTTCCTTATTCTTAGAACAAGTGTGGGTTATATGTTATTAGCAAAGCCAATCCTGCTAAACGAAGCTTTAGGACCTATGTAACATCACGGGAATTTTGGGCCAAAAATGATAAGTTTCCAAAGTATAGGGATCAATTCTGCCAACTTCCAAACTCCAAGGGCTAAAACGAAAACTCTGATTTCTTGTCCTATCGCGGTACGCGACTGGACAAAAGACAAGCCCATCGCGGTACGCGATGGGGCTTGGTCAAAGTTTCTAGAAAAGGTTCAACAGCGTACGCGATCGCTGTTGAGACTACGTCATCGCGTACCGCGATGACGTGGCCTGACACGCCAGACACTTTTTCACCATGTGTCTACACATGGCACAGCGGTCGCCACGTGTCCCGACACGTGGCAACACGTGGCACGACGCCCGCCACGTGTCAACACGTGGCACACCGTCTGCCACGTGGCGACACGTGGCAGACCTACTGGGTGACACACCTGGGTTACGTCGCGGTACGCGACGGGTGCCCAGGGACCGGGCGCGGTACGCGATGGGATCCAAAATTTGCCTATAAATAGCAAGGTCCGGGGTCTTCATAACTTCACACCAAATCCAGCATATCTCTCTCTCTAAACAACTCACTACACCTCAAAATTCGGGCCAACAATCCACCTCGAAAACCGTGCCCCGATTCCTCGATAAACGTGCCATACCTCGATATTCGTACCACTCCCTGACGACGTTCCGAGCAAGAAGGTGGTGCCCTTTTTACAACCTGACGATCACCTCGAAGTGCGCGCCGAGAAGATTGGGTGTCTCGATTTGCGTGCCGAAGTGAAGTGGCGATCAAGGCGAGTGTTGGAAGGACTAAGCGGCGTAGAAGTGCTGCTCGAGTATCTAGGGAATTATAATCCGAGAAAAGGTAAGGCTTACTATCCGACTAAAATAATAATAAAATATTATAAAAGCTTAATGCCCTAAGTCGGAATTATGCTCGATGTTTATGGAAAGAAGTTATATAACAAAGAAAAGAAAATAAAGAAATATGGAAGTGTATATATATGTGTGTGAATTATATATAATTTTTTGTTATGAATATTATATAAGTAATAAGGATATTCTTATATGATAAAAGAAAACGAATACATTTCTTAGAAAAGAAGAAACGTCGGGTTTTTATAATAAACTAAAGATTTATAAATATTGCTTTTAAAACTAAAGGTTTTAAAGTAAAAGATTATTGAACTAAAGGTTCATCGAGATAAATAATACTAAAGGTCTTAAGCCGGATTGTATATCCGACTAATAAAAGTTATACTCGTACTATAGGTGCGAGATAGCAAGAAAGAGTACGCAAGGACGGTGTTGGAAACCGATCCCGATCAAAGGTGAATACGCCCCACTTTTACAAACTTGTTTTCAAATAAATAAACGTGTTATGTGTAAAACTTTAAATGAGACTAAGTGTCTCTAAAAACATTATGAATAAGAGTAAAAGCCTAGCCCTCAGGCTGTAGTATACGTTTGTCTGGATCCTTACATATGTGGTAAAATACGGTGGGCACATCGCACCACGCCTGGTCACGACCTCCAGCCACGATGGGTCGAACCAAAGTATGTTCGAGTGAGAATGACCTTGTGTATATTTATGGTACCTAAGTACGTCGGGACGCTGCGTGTCTTGCTGGGGTGACCCAGGTAGAGGCTCGAGTTTATAATAATATTGTTTTAACTTTGTTATTCCTAAGCCAAGATGGGCCGAGGCACGCGTAACCCTCGAGGGGTAACAAAGTAAAAGAAAATGTTTTCGCGTCAGTATATTCACCAGCATTCGTTGCTGACGTATTTTTATAACATTTTGCAGGTAACCAAGATTAGAGCTAAAGGACGAAGGCTCAAGAATCCGATGGCTCAGATAAATTTTGTTTAAATCTATAATATGATGTTTTTATTAAAACTTATAAACAAGTAAATCCAATCGGGACTTTTGTCTCGACTTTTGTAATGTAAATATTTTACAACTTTAATCCTTATATTTTATAAAGTCTTCCGCTAACAATCGTAACTCTGATTTATTTACAAATGTGGTACCAACTATCGAGTCACACGCCTAGGCCTAAGATGGGGGTGTGAAAGGTTGGTATCAGAGCCATCGATATTAGCGAATTGGGTATCATAAATCTATACCCAAGCTTCGATCCAAGCATAGGAAAAATTATCTTACTTGTTTATTTGAATAGGGATAAGATTGGCTGGTAACATTTTCTTTCCCTCTCTACATTCTAAACCACCCAAAGATGTCTTATGAGAAATTAATGGAGTATTATGATCGTGAAGCAAGAAGAGCAAGAAAATACTACAAATTCCCAAAGGACGTCATGGATGAAGATTACTTTGAGGCTTTCTTCAGCCGAGACCAATACATTGAACGACCCAAACCGATATACTTCCCCGGGACTGAGCAATGCCCAATTAAATTACCCGATAGTCCACCACCACCAAGAATCGAACCCTCAAGACACTCGAGCTATCATCCACCCACAATGCCTATGTATCAACCCACGGAAATACCAGCATACCACCCCTCGGAAATTCCCACCTACCAACCACCACAAGTACCACAGTACTACCCAACCGGATATTTTCCAAATGCACACCCATCTTATACCTTCCTTTAAAACCGACCCATAAAGGAAGAACCAAGATCCCCATCCTCTGATTGGATGTAGTGTCACTCCGACCAGCGAAGGTGGCATACTGGAAGCTCTACCGCCCATGAAGTCAACTCACAACCCAACAATGGCGAAGGATCATCCCGCAAACCAAGAATGAGGGTGACGATGCCTTACGAGAGTTTCAAGATACCCGCGATGATCAACGAAGCCACTCAATATATGGAAGAGGAGGAAGAGCCTATGGAGGAAGAAGAGGAGGATCCCGAAGAGGAGAATCCTATGGAAGAAACCGAAACGGAAGAAGAGCATCCCGACAACCCTAATGAGATATCAAC
Source organism: Bidens hawaiensis (assembly GCF_021521415.1). NCBI lineage: Eukaryota > Viridiplantae > Streptophyta > Magnoliopsida > Asterales > Asteraceae > Bidens > Bidens hawaiensis. Next base: position 161,559 of record NW_027495149.1, on the reverse strand, counting down.
ATCCATTGATGGATCACTCACTTCCAACAACCCAAGCTACGGTTCTGTTGATCCGTATGTTCAGTATCTTGAGCAGCTAAGGAACCAAGCTTCATCAATCTTCCCGCCATTTCAAGGAAAGATTCCTTCAATTCAAGAACAAGATGATGAGATTCGCGAGCAAAATCAAGCCGCCAAGACATACCTCTACCTTGCATCTGATCAGACTTACGTCCCGTATCTTGAACCGAGAAACCATTTTGAGATGGTGACGCTGGGTTACCGACCCACCGCCACAATATGGATACCCCGACGTTATTCCGCAGTCATATGAAGAACACCTGGATCGCGCGTTGCACGAGACTGATGACTGGAGGAAGAAGGTGGCTGAAGAAAGGAAAAAGAAGAAGAAGATAGGAGAGAAGCTTCTTCACAAATGCAACAAACTGACGAGGGTTGTTAAGAAGTTTTTGAAGGACTGAGATAATGGTGATGACGACGTGTTTCAAGAGACGAAGTGTTTGTGTGTAATCTAGTTTATGTGTAATGTGTTAAGTAATGTATGGAAGTGGGAGTTAATCACTATGGACTTCATTACCAAACTCCCTAAGACGACTCGACAACATAATGCAATCTGGGTAATTGTGGACCGATTAACAAAGTCCGGACACTTCATACCCATCAATGGATCGTATTCAATGGACAAATTAGCTCGTATCTATGTTAACAATATTGTGGCTTTGCATGAAGTGCCACTGTCCATTATTTCTGATCGAGACAGTCGTTTCACGTCTCACTTCTAGAAAAGCTTCCAACAAGCGCTAGGTATGAAGTTAAACCTTAGCACCGCCTATCATCCACAAATTGATGGGCAAAGCGAAAGGACGATTCAAACGTTGGAAGACATGCTCCGAGCTTGCGTGATAGACTTAGGTGGAAGTTGGGATGACCACCTACCCCTAATGGAATTTTCATATAACAATAGTTATCATGCAAGTATTCAAGCCGCACCATTCGAGGCGTTGTATGGACGAAAATGTAGAATGCCCGTCTGTTGGTCTGAAACTGGAGATAATCAATTATCTGGACCCGAGATAGTCCAAGAAACCACCAAAAAAGTTATCCAAATCCGCGAACGACTTAAGACGGCACGTGATCGCCAAAAGAGTTACGCAGATGTTCGTCGTAAGCCGTTAGAATTCAATGTCGGTGATAAAGTTCTTTTGAAAGTTTCGCCATGGAAAGGCGTAGTCCGCTTCGGCAAGAAAGGAAAGTTGAGTCCTCGATTCGTTGGACCCTTTGAGGTACTTGAACAAATTGGTACCGTCGCATATCGATTGCGACTACCCGAGGAAATGCAAGGGATACACGATGTATTCCATATCTCTAATCTGCGTAAATGTTTAGCCAATGAATCTCTCTCGATGCCGTTAAAAGATGTTGAAATTAATGAGAACTTAAATTTGTTGAGCGCCTAATTCAAATCGAAGATTCAAAATTAAAGAAACTCAAAAGACAGACATTGAAAATTGTGAAAGTGAAATGGGATTCCCGACGAGTACCCGAGTATACTTGGGAACTCGAGTCTGAAATGAGAAAGAAATATCCCCACTTATTCTCTTAAAGCAATCTCAAGGACGAGATTTGTTTCAAGGTGGGGAGGATGTAACATCACGGGAATTTTAGGCCAAAAATGACAAGTTTCCAAAGTATAGGGATCAATTCTGCCAACTTCCAAACTCCAAGGGCTAAAACGAAAAATCTGATTTCTTGTCCTATCGTGGTACGCGACGGGACAAAAAACAAGCCCATCGTGGTATGCGATGGGCCTTGGTCAAAGTTTCTAGAAAGAGTCAACAGCGTACACGATCGCTGTTGAGCCTACGTCATCGCGTACCACGATGACGTGGCCAGACACGCCTGACACTTTTTCACCACGTGTCCACACGTGGCACAACGCCCGCCACGTGTCAACACGTGGCACACCGTCTGCCACGTGGCGACACGTGGCAGACCTACTGGGTGACACACCTGGGCTACGTCGCGGTACGCGACGGGTGCCCAGGGACCGGGCGCGGTACGTTATGGGATCCAAAATTTGCCTATAAATAGCAAGGTCCGGGGTCTTCATAACTTCACACCAAATCCAGCATATCTCTCTATCTCTCTAAGCATCTCACTACACCTCGAAATTCGTGCCAACAATCCACCTCGAAAACCGTGCCCCGATTCCTTGATAAACGTGCATACCTCGATATTCGTACCACTCCCCGATGACGTTCCGAGCAAGAAGGTGGTGCCGTTTTTACAACCCGACGATCACCTCGAAGTGCGCGCCGAGAAGATTGGGTGTCTCGATTTGCGTGCCGAAGTGAAGTGGTGATCAAGGCGAGTGTTGGAAGGACTAAGCGGCGTAGAAGTGCTGCTCGAGTATCTAGGGAATTATAAGCCGAGAAAAGGTAAGGCTTACTACCTGACTAAAATAATAATAAAATATTATAAAGGCTTAATGCCCTAAGTCGAAATTATGCTCGATGTTTATGGAAAGAAGTTATATAACAAAGAAAAGAAAATAAAGAAATATGGAAGTGTATATATATATGTGTGAATTATATATAATTCTTTGTTATGAATATTATATAAGTAATAAGGATATTCTTATATGATAAAAGAAAAAGAATACGTTTCTTAGAAAAGAAGAAACGTCGGGTTTTTATAATAAACTAAAGATGTATAAATATTGCTTTTAAAACTAAAGGTTTTAAAGTAAAAGATTGTTGAACTAAAGGTTCATCGAGATAAATAAGACTAAAGGTCTTAAGCCAGATTGTATATCCGACTAATAAAAGTTATACTCGTACTATAGGTGCGAGATAGAAAGAAAGAGTACGCAAGGACGGTGTTGGAAACCGATCCCGATCAAAGGTGAATACGCCCCACTTTTACAAACTTGTTTTCAAATAAATAAACGTGTTATGTGTAAAACTTTACATGAGACTAAGTCTCTCTAAAAACATTATGAATAAGAGTAAAAGCCTAGCCCTCAGGCTGTAGTATACGTTTGTCTGGATCCTTACATATGTGGTAAAATGCGGTGGACACATCGCACCACGCCTGGTCACGACCTCCAGCCACGATGGGCCGAACCAAAGTTTGTTCGAGTGAGAATGACCTTGTGTATATTTATGGTACCTAAGTACGTCGGGACGCTGCGGTGTCTTGCTGGGGTGACCCAGGTAGAGGCTCGAGTTTATAATGATATTGTTTTAACTTTGTTATTCCTAAGCCAAGATGGGCCGAGGCACGCGTAACCCTTGAGGGGTAACAAAGTAAAAGAAAATGTTTTCGCGTCAGCATATTCACCAGCATTCGTTGCTGACGTATTTTTATAACATTTTGAAGGTAACTAAGATTAGAGCTAAAGGACGAAAGCTTAAGAATCCGATGGCTCGGGTAAATTTTGTTTAAATTCATAATATGATGTTTTTATTAAAACTTATAAACAAGTAAATCTAATCGGGACTTTTGTCTCGACTTTTGTAATGTAAATATTTTACAACTTTAATCCATATATTTTATAAAGTCTTCCGCTAACAATCGTAACTCTGATTTATTTAAAAATGTGGTACCAACTATCGAGTCACACGCCTAGGCCTAAGATGGGGGTGTGACAACCTAGGAGCTGAAGAAGTTCCGTGTACGACACGCTGAAGCCTACTCAAAAAATTCACAGCCTCTGGGGCCAGAAAATCAAATGTATCAAAGGAAAATGGTAGAAAGACATGTTGGTTATCTAAACAAGCTTTCTCATGTTTAACAACTTTGCCTGATTCAATCTTCAACGCAGCCTGACTGATGTGCTGAAAGTAGTCAAATAATTATTAACCTTAACCATTAAGCTCATTATCAACCTTAACCATATCCTCAACACCAAACATCAACTCAAGTGAATCTACCAAATCCACGTCATCATCTATCTCTACTTTCTTCACAAACGACATCTGATAAGCAACCCACTATTCTTCGTTTATCTCATCATCAGAGTCACTCCAAAAATCAATAATAGCATGTGAGACCGGAGGTGGGACTTCAACATCCATTTTTGTTTCCATTACTTGAGTGATCTCCTCATCTGACTGCTCAACATATTCCAAGGATCTCAACTTCTCCATTTCATCTTCTTCATCCAGTCTCCTAGAAATTTCTTCTACTTGACGTTTTATAGATCTTTAATAATATCCTGGTGATTTTTGAAGATGGTATCATGCTTAACGAACATCTTTTGGGTATCTATAGCAATGTATTGGACCAACATCTTTTCTATCCTACCCATAGCAGCTACATCCTCATCAGAAAGACTATTAGAAAATTGATCATAACACTGCTCCTGGTTTTGATGAGGTTGCTGATACGAATTATCAAAATAATACGGAAAATGTCCCTGTGAAAAAATTTGCACCGGCTGCACAGAAGGGTTAGTACGATTATATGGACATAAATGAGTCATATGACAACCAGCGCATCTATAACAAATAAAGCGAGAACCCTTGAATGGACAATCATAGTGTAAATGAGGATCACCACACGTATCACAATTAAGGTTACTATTGTATAGACATTTAATGGTAAAGTGAGGTCTATTACAAATTTCACACATAATTACAAGAATCTAAACAAGCAAAAGACACGGACAATTAGACACCTACGACTCAAAGAAAAAAAAAATAAACACGTAATAATCTAATTAACTAAACCCCTAAAAACTCAAAAGCAAAAACACAATAGCACGTATATAGCAAGTAAGTCAAATCAAAGCTAGCAACGCAATTGCCAAAAGTCCCCGGCTACGGCGCCAAAAACTTGATGTGCTGAAAGTAATCAAATAATTATTAACTAAAAATAAGCTAATCTAGACACTAAGTAATAATTCTAGACTATTAAACTTAACTTAAACTACTAACCGGCAAGTGTACCGGCCGACTCTAGTACAGCTAAGTAAGTCCGGATATCGAACCCACGAGACTCTATAAATTACGTATACCAGCTAAATTAGACTCAACTACAAGACACGACTATTTAATAACAATGTTTGAGGGGGTTTTAAACTAATTATTAATTAACTAAACCTAACCCTAATTGATTAAAATATAATAAAACATAATCATTACTTAAAACCTAATTAATTAAATATTAAAAACTTAACCCTAATTAAATAATATATAATAAACTATTAAAACACCTAGATTAACTCAGATGATGAAAATAACTACCTAGACTAGAGTCCCCAATGTTATGGTTATTAATTAAATAGGAAACTTAAGTTATGGAACTGAGATCGTAAAATAGACCCTTGACGATAAACCCGAACAGGACCCTTGACCTTCAAGAAGACACCTTTGGATTTCTAACAAGTTTTAAGACTCACCAGTTTTATGAATTAAACTTCCTTACGGTTATTTAATAATTTATGTCTAAGTATCTTTATGACGAAATCCTACCTTACAACGCGGAAATCAAAGATAGTTAAGAAAACTCAATTGACTTACTAGACTAAGCTGACAATCAAACCTAGACGGACTCCTTACGAAGAACTAAATCTAGTAATCCTGACCAAAAAGATCTATCAATAACCTATCACCTTACAGTTTTATAGGCTAACAGCTCACTTTTATCTATTTAATTAGTTTTTTGTTTCTATGATCTTAATGCATATCAATCATAAACTAGTCAAGAACACACGGTAAATGACCTAACAAAACCCTATCCTATGAAACAATCACCAAGGGCAATGTGAAACAATAATTCCAAGTAAATAAAACCAAGCAAACAAACGCATCAATTAATTCAAACTCAACAGTTTACTTAAAACATAAAATCCATAATGGAAAGAAATCCCAACAAAATCAAACCGAACTAAGGTTCATCACCACCGAGGTAGTTTATGAATTTTAGCCTAGCATCATATAGTCTAAATGAAACAAAGCAAATAAAACTGAAAACATTGTGAAATAATGAGAAACGAAAGATTATAGGCGATAAAACCCGTAGTCTTCAATCTTGAACGTAAAGGTCTTCACCGGCTGTTCTCGTGCCTTCAAAATCACCACAAGACTCGAAAGTATCCTCCAAGAAACTCTAAAATCGTCTGGTGGCTTTCAGGGTATGTTCAGGTTTAAGTTAAAGATGTTTAAATACCCAAAACAAGGCCCAACAAGTGATAAAAAACGAAATTAAAAATCCTCCAGCTTTGCCTAGGCGCCGCGCGACGGGATATGAGCACCCCTTCGCGCGGTGCGGCGTGCTCCATCAAGGGGGCGGTCAGACCGGCCTGGTCTGACCGGTTCTCTATTCTGATCCTTCCTGATGCGTTCCGGATCTCCGTTTCGGCTCTTTTTAGCTCGTTTTTCATCCTTTTTGAACACGATCAACTCCCGGAACCTACGAAACATAAAAGTGTTAGTATGATCTCTTGCAGGAAAGTGATAATCTACAACTTCGGGTTGTCAATTATATCCTTTATTACGACCCAATTCTGGAAATTTGGGACAAAAGTATTCAATTAGTTGTATACAAATCTTGACTAAAAACGAATAAAAACAATTAAAATATTAAATAAAATAAACAAGGGAAACATATATATTTAGCATTATATCACTGACCCACAAAAAACCCACGGTCCCTGAGCCCAACAAGAGAAGACACTCCTGTAAGATCCACACAGGCGTGTTTCCCCCCTGCCCACCCGAACACAAGGTTAGCAGCTGGTCGTAAAGTAGACCTCCCTTCAAGAGGATCCGTGAGAAAGTTAACAGGGGCCTCTTTTTTAGCAGAAATCTCTGCCCGTCTAAGAACATCACACAGAACATCCCTAACCAAATCATGTCTGTATTTAAAGCCAGACAATTCTTTGCAATGCACCGCATGGTCACCAAAAGAATCCAAATAGACCTTGCGACAAATTGGGCAAGGCTCATCAGTCGGGAACATAGGGATCATTAACCGGTACTTAAGGATAGCCCGATACTCCAACCCCGACATGCGTTGGCCTAATCCTTCAATGGGGATTGTTGTTAGAAAATCTTGAGCCCGAGGAGCCTGAAGGCATTCAAACACCGCCTTTTGGCATGGAGATAGATCAAACTTCACTTCTAAACTCTGAACGATTCCACTAAATAAGGCACTCTGAACGATTCCAAACACCGCCTCTTGCCTGCCACTTTATTGTAATCGTTTTATATTAAATTAGATATAAAAATTATGTTATTGTGTAGGTTGTGTATTTCACATTTAATGCAAACATATATAAGATAGGTTTTTTATTATTCATCACAATGTAACTACGTGTTGATGGATATTGATAAGTTGAGTTGGAAGAAATTGGTTTTAAATAGAATTTTTAATGTATGAATAAATTGTGTTTGTGTAGGATGAAATTTTTGTGTGTAGGTTATATGTTTTCGAGGTGCGCGTGTATTTTACTGATGATGAATTTTGTGTGTAGTTTATATGTTTTCTTATTCTCTGCACAAGTGTAGGATATATATTTTTGTGTAGGTTGAATTTTTTTTGTTGATATTTAATGGTAACACATGTAAAATAGTTTTTTGTATTATTTATCACAATGTAACTACGTGTTGATGGATATTTATATATTGAGTTAGAAGAAATTTAGATAGAAAAGAAATTTAACGTATGAATAAAATGTACTTGTATACGATAAATTGTACTTGTGTAGGATAAAAATTTGGATAGGAAATTAATGAATTCTAAATATTTTTCAATTATAGTAATTTGATTAGTTATATTAATTGAATAAAGATATTAATTGAAGAGAGAGATGCATTTATAGTTTCTTAATTAATCTTGAAGTTTTTAAAACCTGAAATAAAACTAGTGGCTCAAATTCATTTTTCGTATTTCTCGCAGTAATTTCATTTCTCTCTTGAACCATCCCCTATATATATATACTAGTTTTTATCCCCCTTATTACGGGGGCTGTTTTACATTATTCGTTTGTAATATTTATATACTTTTTTAGAGTTTAATTTTATTTATTGTAAGAAAATTTATAATATACAAAGTTTGATGATAAAATGGTTTCACAAATAACTAAGATGTGATGACCTGGTTTAAAACTAATATGAGTTTGCTGAGTCCCAAGACCTGTTTATTTTTTTACTAAAAAAATGTTTCTTAATTATAAATAATATCTTTTTAAAAAAAATCATATAATAATTTTTAATATATCCTGTTTTATAGGATTTTCACATCAATAATTTGGTAAGAATAATTTCTGATTTAATGAGATGTTATAACCCGTTTAAGGAATTTCTGCGTTTGGTAAGACCCATATCCGTGAATTCGGGTCAAATGCATGAGAAACCTCCATTTAAAAGTCAAGCAAATCTGGTGACTCTAAAAAAAGGGGGAGCGACCACATCGCGACACGTAAGATTTTTATGTTTTCATTTATATATATTATAGATATACTAGTTTTTATCCCCCGTATTACGGGGGTTGTGTTTCTTTTTCGTGTCTAATATTCATATGTTTTGCATTTTAATTTTATTTATTATAAAAAAATTAATAATATACTTAGGGTTTGATTATTAAATGGTTTCACAAATAAATGACATGTTGTAACCCGTTTAAAAACTATGGGTTTGATGAGACCAATGACCGGCTTATTTTTTTTACTATAAAATTGTTTCTTATTATAAATAATATGTTTTTCTTAAAAAATTGGATATTAATATTTACCATATCTCAATTTTACAGGATTTGCATATCAAATGCTTGGTGAGATTTATTTTTTAAATAGTGAGATGTTATAGCCCGTTTAAGGTTATCTGGTTTTGGTGAGACCCATACCCTGAATTCGAGTGAAATGCATGAAAAGTATTCATATACAAATAAAATAATATGGTGGCTTGAGTAAATGTAAGTAACAACCAAAGAGCTTTTAAATGTTTCGTTTATTTACGGGTGTTGTTTTATATTATTTGTTTCTAATATTTATTTATTTTTTGATTTTTTATTTTTTTAGTGTATGAAAGTTAATAATATACTTATGTTTTAATGATAAATTGTTTCACAAATAAATAAGAAGTTATAACCCGTTTTAAAAACTATATGAGTTTGATGAGATCCAATACCCGTTTATTCTTTTTTACTATAAAATTGTTTTTTTAATTATAAATAATATATATATATATATATATATATCTTTTTTAAATAAATCAGATATTAATTTTTAGTATATCCATACTTTTTAGGAATTTTATATCAAATATATGGTGAGTTAGTTTTCAATTTAATAAGATGTTATAACACGTTTAAGAAATATCTGGGTTTGATTAGACCCATACCCATAAATTCGGGTCAAATGCATGAGAAACCTCCATTTAAAAAGGGGTTGTTTTATAATGTTTGTTCTAATATTTATTTATTTTTTGAATTTATTTTTTTTATTGTATGAAAGTTAATAATATACTTATGGTTTGATAATAAATTGTTTTACAAATTAATGAGATGTTATAACCCGGTTTAAAAGCTATATGGTTTTGATGAGACCTAAGACCCGTTTATTTTTTTACTATAAAATTGGTTTTTTAATTATAATTAATAATAAATAATATTTATGAAAGTTAATAATATACTTATGGTTTGATGAGACCCAAGACCCGTTTATTTTTTTACTATAATTTTTTTTTTTAATTTAAAAAATATATATATCTTTTTTAAAATAAATAAGATGTTAATTTTTTGTATATCCTATTTTATAGGATTTTTACATCAATAATTTGGTGAGAATAACTTTTAATTTAATGAGATGTTATAAACCGTTTAAGGAATATTTGGGTTTGGTAAGACCCATACCCATTAATTCGGGTCAAATGCATGAGAAGCCTCCATTTAAAAATCAAGCAAATCTGGTGACTCCAAAAAAGGGGGGAGCAACCACATCGCGACACGTAGGATTTTTATGTTTTCGTTTATATATATTACTAGTTTTTATCCCCCGTATTACGGGGGTTGTTTTATATTGTTTGTTCTAATATTTATTTATTTTTTTAATTTATATATTTTTTATTGTATAAAGTTAATAATATACTTTTGGTTTGATGATAAATTGTTTTCACAAATAAATGAGATGTTATAACCCGGTTTAAAAGTTATATGGTTTTGATAAAACCCAAGACCCGTTTATTTTTTTTACTATGAAATTGGTTTTTTAATTATAAATAATATTTATGAAAGTTAATAATATAGTTATGGTTTAATGAGACTCAAGACCCGTTTATCTTTTTTACTATCAAATTGGTTTTTTAAACTTAAATAATATATATATATATATAAACTTAAATAATATATATATATATATATCTTTTTTAAAATAAATAAGATATTATTTTTTATTATATCCTAATTTATAGGATTTTTATATAAATAATTTGATGAGAATAATTTTTAATTTAATGAGATGTTATAACCCATTTAAGGAATATCTGGGTTTGGTAAGACCCGTACCCATGAATTCGGGTCAAATGCATGAGAAGCCTTCATTTAAAAATCAAGCAAATCTGATGACTCCAAAAAAAGGGGGGAACGACCACATCGCGACACTTAGGATTTTTATGTCTTCGTTTATATATATTATAGATATATGTATGTATATATGCATGTTTGCATTAAATAAAGTGTTTGATTTATGATATAACTTTTTAAAAGTTACAGAAAGTAAATTAAAATTTATCCTTTTCAATTCCCTTCCCAGTTACAAGTAACTCTTATTGAATTTTAAAAATTTCACTTGATCAATGTTAAAGAAAATAAATTTGTTACATTAATTCTTAAGATTCTATTTGATTGTTACTCCATAAACTTTTGTGTCGTCAAATGTCAAATACTTAAAAAAAAGCTGGGAAGAATTGCCTTTAGCATTTCAGCTTTTTGTCCCAATTACAAATTTTCCTCTGTTTCTTGCTTATGTTTTATCTTCATCTCACACAGTGTCAGCTTAAATATAGAAACAATAATGAAGTTGGTCTCTTACCCCCCAAAATAATTATTTGCTTGTCGCTATATTCTGAACATCTTTTATGAAATTTACATTTTAATACATTGAAGTTATTATCTATTCATGCAGTAAAGCTAAGTAATATAAAACTTGATATGTTTTTAACAGATTTATATAGATTATAGAGAGGCTCACTTTCTTTAAAAACAAATAAAGTTTATTCTATGAGACTACGAGTTATGCACTCCGATTCCCTAGCTTGCCAAGTTTGCCATGTTTAATGTAAATAATTGTTAAATAACACAAACAAATGTATGCCTAGTATTTTACCATCTTTAAAATAAACTAGAATTCTCTCACTTATTGTGGTGAGAAAACTGTTACATTGGTTCGATTCATTACAGTATCGATATGATAAAGACACTCAGCATAGCGACTGAAAATTGGATTTTAGTAATCCAAGCTGTCACCCGTTGGCTAATAATGATTCATAGTTACACTTTAACCATTGATAATATTAAATTTCACATTTGTTGCCAACAACAATCTCGGTAGCATAATTCTCAAAAATTTTACACTTAATTTACATTTGATTTATACTCGATTTCACTAATATGTTTATTCATTTCAGTCATATTCATTATTGTAAGAGAAATCGAGTGAAAATTAAGTATAAATCTATGAAGATTGTGACACCAAAATTGCTTTTGACAATAAAAATGAATATTATTATTACATTTTAATTTCTTTTTTTATATTATTAGATTGCTTTGTCAAAAAGAGAAAGTGAACCTACAAGTGTAGGGCGCTATTTGTGTACTTCTTAGAAAGTCGTTCATTGACTTAACAATGCAATTTCTTACTTTATACTACAGCTGCTACTCTAGCGCTTTAGGGAGCCCTGTGTTTACGTCAATATCTAAAATAGTAAATAATACTTTTGGGTGTTAACTTACAAATTAATTAACTTTATTAAAATTAAATAAATTGGTTAGTTTTGGTTCTTGGTAGGTCCCATTTTGCAAGGACTTCTTTGATATTAAATTTTGGGAAGACAGTTTAAGGACTTCTTTGATTTTACCTATTTGTCATCTTTTAAAAGGATCACCTTTTAAAAGACCACTAGACCCACGTCCTTTTACATTTTATACTTTAAATTGATTGTATCATCTATTATCATGTCACGATGCAATAACAATTACTAGTCACCCGTTAATTTAAACGTTATAGGTTAATTAAGTTAATTTAATTTAAAAGAAAAGAATTGACTGTTAGTGGGGTGGACCCCACCTTTATTGTGATAGCCCACATTATTGTGTCAACGCCGGAGGGGGGAGGCGAAGCATGGCGGTGAAAGGTGTGGTTTGACCGGGTGAAGTAGTCAATGGCGCCTCCCACCCTTCACAACACACGATCTTATAATCTCGTATGACCCAAAATAGCGATTAAAAGTTGTTGGTTTTTTTTTTTTTTTTTTTTTTTTTGTAACCATGACTTTTATGAAACGCTCTTGAAAGCCCAATGGGGCCTCCCCACCCTTCACAGCACACAAATTTATAATGTTATATATGACCCAAGATGGTGATCAAGAGTTGGTTTTTTTGGTGGGTAACCATTTGATTTTTATGAAGTGCCCTTGAAAGCAATGTTGTCGGTCACTTCCCTACTAGTGGATCTAGCATGGTAGCTCGCATTACCCCTTAACTTTTTTTTGACCAAGTACATTTTTAGTACAATTTTTTAACTCGTGCTACCTCAACTTTTCTTTTAGATTCATCATTGCGCTTCTCACCGTTAGATGTGCTCTTAAATGTACAAAATAAATTATTATTAGTTTATTTTTCTTCTCTTTTTAAGCTTCTCTTTTTAAAACTTTGTTAGTGACCTACATATTAATATAATGAAGCTTGGAAAAAAATGTAAGAAAAATTCAAAATTTTCAAGTAAAAATATATGTAAATTTACACTTTGTATAAAAAATTTCGCATCATAAGTTGCCTACGGTCTTCTAGTACTGTTCTTGTGTCATATCATGTACATTGCATTCAAATATTGTAATTTTCTTTTTTAATCAACGATGATATAAAAAAAGTGAGGATCAAAGACTAAATGAAATAAATAACTACACCTGGGCCTTTGCTGGAATGATTCAACCCAACGTTTTGCTGTAGGCTTCAAGCCTACAAATGAACTCGGGCTTTGTGTCATTGTGTAATTTGTGTGTACGCGTCATATGTCATGTCTATTACAAAAATAAGATTATGGAATCTTATTATCATATTGTTTACAAATTACAGAAGTTTCGTCCATTTATTACTTATAACCATTTGAGAAATCTTCTGATAATTCATAAGATTATTCCTCACTACAATAACTAATTTTAAGCTAACGATGCTTTGATATATAAGTGTAGCTATATATTATTGTTTTTTTTTAAGAAAAGAAAAGACTAACCTTGAAAAGATATATGGGATATTCCTTAAAATATGAGTTAATTTTCTTTGTGTCCTCAGTTTCTCCTTCCAATATCCCACTGTAAATTTTTATTGAAAAATGTAGTTATATTCGAGATCAAGTATATTTCTTAGTGTCGTAATTATATACCGACTCGAATCGACTTTTAGAACCAACCAAACAACATAGGTAACAATGTCATTATTATCAGGCCCGGTATTTATTTTTATGATTTTTGATTGATGTAAAAACACGTGTTAATATTCTTAGTGTCACATTTATTTTCTTTTTATTAACTTTTTAAATGTGAGGGGCAGAAGGGATGAAATATATTATCATTTCCATGGTTTATGATGGCCAAAAGAATAGAATAGGAAGATAGATAAAAGCCTAATATGACACTATGTGAAGAAAAGAAAAAAGAAAAAGAAAAATTTAAATATGGAAGGGAGGTGACTATATGAATCATAGTATTATATTTCTTACATATAGTATAACTAGAAAATTTACTCGCGCGCGTTGCGCGCATCAATACATCTATATATGACGTCATCTCTTCTTCTCTTAAATTCATCTCTTACTCCCTTAAATTCACAGTATCTTACTATATCCGGTTTACGGCCATTGTGGCAGGTTGTTTCAACATAAATGACCTTATAAGACCAAAAATAAATAAACAGATAAATGTAATCAGTGTATAAGAAACCATTAACAAACTTGTTAGAAGATTTACATCAATAACTTCCACCAATGATCAAGACCATGATATAAAAATCACAGAAAATAATCTAGAATCACAATATTTAATTAGACATTTAGACAGATTACTTTGTCATCTTTCAACTGCAAAAGCATTGCAAATTTGCAACTCTTCTCTCCTTAACTCACTATTTTAGTAATGTATAATGCCATCCACTTTTGAAATTATTGGTTGGAAACTTGCTGAAACTCATACATAGTTATAAACCCACTTCTATCTTTATCAGTATATCTAAAGGCTGCAAGCAAAACTTTTATCTCAAACTTGTTCATGCGCAAAGTTACTGCATTCAATAACCAAACAAGAACAAAACAGAGGTCAGCGGGTCAACGATAAAGTAAACAAAATAATAATAAACAAAGAACTATATTTAATCGAAAGTGCCATAAGAACTTAAATCAAGTATTGATCTTACTAAAGAATCAAAATGATGAATCACCCCTCAATTAATCAATTCAACACAGTAGTAGGGTGTGGCTGAATTAAGCCTCCATCTTGTTGATTTCAACACCTTCATATCCATCGTTTGAATCAATTTGGCTTCAAAACAGTATTCTTAAATCAAAATCCGAGTTAATTTTTCAAATCAATGTTTATGTCTTTTAACATTGTAAAAGGAAAACCTTGATCATCTTTCTTAGCTTTGCAACTCCATCCCATAATCATTCGGGTTCCATGGTTCTAGCTTGTGTAGATGTTCAACTTCATCAAATACGGTTATAGTAATATCAATTCTAGATAATAGCAAGCATATTTTTTGTGTCCGAAATGTCGATGTCAACAACGGGTTCTACGAATACGTCCTCCATCCAGCCTCCTACAATAGAATTTACTTAATCAAAATCAATATAATCCAAGTTAGGTTTATGAATTATGAACAAAAAATGAAGAAAGATCAATGCCATAAGATCTTTTTTTGTTATGTTGTTTCTAGTGACATAGGCATAGTTTAATCCTCCTCGTCTTCAAATATCTCAAAACTCTCATCTTAGTTGATTGCTTAAACTCCAAAACATCCTTATTTTAATTAAATGTTTCAAACCTCCCTCTAATTATCCATAAAGTTATGGAAAGTTTTCTTTATACCTTTGAAATCCACTAAACAGAGGAAACTAATCATCAAGGCTTAGGAGAACAATGGATTGATAACCTAATTTCCACATGTTTAATCGTATATGATGTGTGAATCTACTGTTGGCGCATATATTCAATTTCTAGGGTTTCGCATCAATCGATCATGATTACAACAGTCGGCTTCAGAATCGAACAATCATATAAAGAGTAAACTTACTTTTGTTGTTAATCTTCACACTTCAACCTCTGGCGTACTCGATTTAGGTGAAAGAAGAAGAATTAAGGAAAACATGAGAGGTTGGTCGATAGAGGCGGTGGCTGTTGGAAAGTGACAAACATGAGTTATGACGTGTAACAAACCAGAAGCATTAAGAGCTTGTATGCCAACCTCAAAAAGTTGCACATCAAATGAATAGTGGCCTAATGTGAGTAAACGGCCGGTTATCTTTTAATATATATATATATATAATGATACTACCGTTCAACCGGTTAATTTATAACATAAATTAAAAGGTTTTATATAATATAAATAAATAAACGTGTTAGTTAGTAAGTGTGTTGATATATATTTATTTTTATAAGTCAACTGAAATTACAAATAGAGTTAAAACTTGTTACGCTTTTTTAGCTGACGTTACTGCAGGTTGTGCCAATGGATTGCAATATGAAGTACACGTGTAAGTCACTAATTGGTCAGAATCACGTGGAATGACACTTTAATCCCCACAAAATCCTGTACATAATTATTATTATCCCCCACGACGTACGAGGTTCAAACAAACAGACAGACAACAATACGATGTTGAAGCTAGTCTTGTCAGCTATGGATGTGGTCGCATGGAGAATACACTATGTTCATACTACACTTTGTCTTTGCTTGTCAACTCCTTCTCGTTTCTGCCCAAGGTACGTCATGACCGTTTCTGCCCAAGGTACGTCATGACCGATTGAAACTTATTAGGTTAATGTAGTAAGTATTATGGGGAACGATAATTTGATTTCTAGATTTGCTGATTTTAACACTTTACCCAATGAAATTCAGTTTTCGCGTTCGGTAAGGAATTGAGCTTGTTCATGTCCGTTCATTAATTTTGTGACGGACACAAAAGAATGTAACCGGACACTAACGAACACAAATGAACATGTATTAATTTGTAAATAATAATCACTAAATCAACCAAAAATCCGGAAGTAGCACATCATAATAAACAAAAAAGCTTAACATTATTATATCAAAATAGTAATAGTAAAATAAATAAATAAATAAAAATAGTAATAGTAAAATTCTAATAGATAAACATGTATGTGTAAACAAACGTAACCAGACGGACGTAAACGAACACATTACCGGACGTTCACGAACACAGCGATCTATGTTCGTGTTCGCTCATTAAGCTTACCGAACAAAATTCTTTGTTCATGTTCGTTCATTTATTAAGCAGACGAACATAAACGAACTTCCCGCCGAACAGTTACGTTCTGTTTGTTTATAGCCCTAAGTGTAATAGAATGCATTTCAGCCGATTAAAGGTTTAAATCACGTTTATGAAGTAAAACTACCGACGCAATCAGGGCGGTCCTAGCCCCTTTAATTTTTATTATTTAAAAAACATTTCTTCATTGGAGGCGGTTAGGTTTTAGGTGTTTTTCTAGTATTATACGTATTATACGTATGTAAAAATCCCGATCACACCATGAAAAAAAATCATGGGTTCGCCACTGGAGGCGGTTAAGTTTTAGGTGTTTTTCTAGTCTTAACTTGAGTTAACAACTTAATATTGAAAAATTATTATTTAGCTTTTGTCTGAAACTGCATTCTTTTGTATGTTTATGGTCATACAGATGGAAAATCCAGTGATACTGCTGAATTGTTTGAAAGAGTATCACATAGTATAAAGGTTAAACGTTATAGCGAAGCAATCAATGATCTAAATGCCGCCATAGAAGCCGACCCCTCACTTTCAGAAGCACATTGGCGCCGTGCTTCTGTTCTTCGCGAGCTGTGCAGGTTCTGTTTTAACTTTTCAGTTAGTTATTTAGTAGTTCAGATAGTTCCTGATTAGAAACTTATATGATTCAGGCGGTTTTTGGCTAATGTAGATATGAGGAAGCTGAGAGTAGTTACAAAAAGTTTCTTGAATTGAAACCGGGAAACTCGGTTGTTGAAAACGAGCTTTCTCAATTGCATCAAGCACAAAGTGGTTTAGATACAGCTAGCAGCCTCTTTGATTCGGGCGATTATATAAAAGCTTTGGATTATATAGATAAAGTGGTTCTTGTTTTTTCTCCTGCATGCTCACAGGTACCATATGTCACATTATAACTATTTATATTTTGTATGTTTCTAACTATTTATATGTTGTATGCTATGTTTGACTTGCAGGCTAAGATACTAAAAGTGAGGTTATTAATAGCTGCTAAGGATTATGCGGAGGCGACATCAGAAGCGGGATTCATAATTAAAGAAGATGAGGATAATTTAGATGCATTGCTGCTTCGCGGGCGTGCTTATTATTATTATTTAGCTGAGCATGATGTTGCTACTAGGCATTACCAGAAAGGGCTTCGCCTCGATCCAGAACACGGTGAATTGAAGAAAGCATATTTTGCATTGAAGAATTAACTCAAAAAGACAAAACTTGTAAACCCAACTACCGATTGAATTTTGTATGTCTCCTAGTCTTTGACTTTTTTGTCTAGAAGTTAAACTTTGACTTTTGTTGCAGGCGGAAGATAATGCAAAGAAGGGGAAACTGCGTGTTGCAGTGGAAGATTACAAGTCTGCACTTGCTTTAGACCCCGGTCACGTGGCACATAATATGTATCTTCATCTTGGGTTATGTAAGCTTTTGGTTAAGCTTGGTCGAGGAAAAGATGCTATAAATACTTGCACAGAAGTTCTCACCATCGATGAAGAACATACCGAAGCTTTAGTTCAGGTTTGTTAATGTCACACACATAATCATAATATTAAAAAGTTAAGTTTGAATGTTTATTTAACTTATTTGAATCCATTATTCTCAGAGAGGTGAGGCCAAATTATTGACTGAAGATTGGGAAGGAGCAGTTGCAGATATTAAATCAGCTGCAGAAAAATCTCCTCGGGTTTGTTTAAAGTTTAAACTCGGTTATATCATTAATGGCAGTTGTATATATATGTGTTTGTAATTACTGAAATGACAATTTTTAAAGGATATGAGCATTCGGGAGTCACTTATGAAGGTGGAGAAAGCTTTGAAAATAAGTCAACGGAAAGATTGGTATAAGATTTTAGGTGTGTCGAAGACTTCAACGATATCTGAGATAAAACGAGCTTATAAAAAGCTAGCTTTGCAATGGCACCCGGATAAAAATGTGGATAACAGAGAAGAAGCAGAAAATAAATTCAGAGAGATAGCTGCTGCATATGAGGTTCTTTTTTTACCCTTTTGACTTTTAAGTCAAACTGATGATATTTGTTGACCGTTGACCCGATTACTGTTGATTGCAGATTCTTGGAGACGATGACAAGCGTGTACGATATGATCATGGTGAAGACATTGAAGGGGGCATGAATATGGGTGGTGGTGGATTTAACCCTTTTGGCGCAGGTGGTTTTGGTGGTGGTGGTGGTTTTACATTTCATTTTGAAGATGGTTTTCCGGGCGGTGGATTTGGCAGTTTTCCAGGCGGCGGATTTGGTGGTTTTCACATGTAAATTATGCGCTCTATACCACACATTGATCAGGAAATTAAACTTTCGATTACTTAAGTTAAAGTCATGATATGATTCCTTGTTTCATTTCATAAAACATGTGAAATTCACAAGGCATTTTTGTTGACAGTATACAAAATCATGTGGCTTGAATCAGATGAATCATATTAAATTAGAATATGTTATCTAATGTGTTATGGGAGTCCATGAATATGATCTTTAACATTCAAGAAAAGACCAAATTGCCCTCCTCTCGGTGCAAAATAACAAACTCCATTGGACCAAAACTCAAGATTTCATTAGCATAAACCATTAACAGGATTCTATACAATCTTAGTTTTGGTTGTAACTCGTAACTAAGCAACCATGGCTACAAGAGTTTTAACAAATAAACCACACAAAGCCCATTATGGTCTGGATTGTTGACTCGGCTCTTGAGTTTGACCTCCTTGCAGGTCAGATTCACCTTGGGGTCTATGACCGGTTTCTGTAAGTTGATGTGGCTGAACTACCTCTATTGAACCACCTTGTTGTCGAGCCTCTGTGGACTCTTGCCGTTCCATTTCTGGGGTCCCACCATGTCGGTTTCGCCAATTGTCCCTCAATTTCAAAATTTCGTAAATAATCGAAGTGAAGCACATTGCACCACCGAAGCCAGCAAATGTAGCAAGCAAAACTGATAGCACCCCAGTCACATTAAGCTGTAAAATTTTCACGCAGACTCTCGGTTTTCAGTGAGTTTGACTTCAAAAGTCAAACGTGGACTATTACACACACCATTTGACATATTTCAAGATAAAATTCACATCAAATTTTTAATCGTTTACCTTTGAATTGAAAATATGCGCGAACCCAACCACTAGAGCGAACTGAACGGTTGCATAAATCCATGCATATCGTCTCTTCACTGAACATAAAATTGAAGAAAAATGGTCAAATCTATAATTGGTAGAATAAATCAATAATAACGCTATCAAAATTGGGATGAAAAGATACCCATCGTTGTTGATGTCATTGATGCAAGAAGACCCAATATGCAAGAAAAAGGCAAAGATATTGCAATTGCACCAGAACCCATTTTACCCACCTGTCACACACATACAAACAACATAAGTGATGTTGCAAAACTTTAAAAAGATTTAAAGTTTTAACATTCTTGACATACCAAAAGTTGCTCCAAGAAACAAAAGTATGCGAGCATGCTAACGATCACAAGAACGGGTACATCCTGCCATACCCTGATCACGAAAACAACCATAATAAATAATATCAAGTCTGCAAGAATAAAATGTGTTTCCTGTTAAACATGTTACCTGTATCTCGGACCGTCTAAATGATGCATAGCTCCATTTCTTCGGCTTTGAGACCTCTGAATTCTTAAAAGAGTAACCGGCAAATTCTTGACTTCTTGCTTGCAAACCTCACAAGTTTTGTTACCTTTAACGCTAAACCACTTTATAGCACATTCTTGGTGGGCCAGGGCTAACTCTCCTTTACAATCACACTCCAATTTAAGTGCATCATCAGCACCTTCCCTTAGTTCAACCATACATATTCTGCACACAGCTTCTTCTTCTGCAATATCCTCACCTTCTTTATGATCATTTCCGTCGGTTTCGGTTGTGTTAAAAACGTTAATTGTGGGAAGACTTCCTTGTGCAACTTTTGGAGTAGTTGGAATTATCCTAAACATACCACCTAACGTCTCTATTTGATTCATGTTTACGTCTTTAATCAAATCAGGAACGGAATGTGAACGATACATGGGCCGTTGGATCCAACCTTTCTGTAACAAATTAATATTATTAAAACTTAAAACATGTAACTAACTTATTATTAGCTAAGAAAAGTTGAAGAAAGTGATGTACTTACTTCAATGGTGTTTCTTCCATGCACCGACTCGGGATTCGAATGAGCGATAGGAGTAACCGGTAACGATGATGTTCTTTTTGATTTGGATGAAAATAGCTTTGTAAAAGATAATGTCCTAGACATTTTTGCATTCCTTTTAATATCAGATGGTGAGCCACCAAGTGCCAAGATTGCAGCCTTTTCGATCTCTGCATTTCGGTTTTTAAACTTGAAACTTAATCTAGGAATTAGGCTTTTGATGGATGGTTTGCCTCTGGTCGATAAGGGACTTGATGATGATTCATTAAATTTGGGATAAACATATGTCGGGCTAGGTAAAGGCGAAAAATTTACTCGTTTCGGAGTCTGTTGTGGTGTTAACGGCGTGTTTAGCCTATCAAACGTTCTTTCTGGTATCTCTAACACCAGGTGTTGTGGCTTTGAGTGTTGACTGGTTGTGTTGACTTCGGTTATTTCGGCTGTTGTGGTAACTTCGCTTATTTCACTCGTTTCTCCATCCTGAATATATATCAATAATCAGATGAATGTGGAATATGAAAACCGAAAAGTATTGTGTTTGACTGTCAAAAGTCAACTGCATAAGCTTGTTTCTTGACAAAAAATTCTTGACTTTTAACTATTAAAATTATGATCTTTTTGGTGTTTCCAGAAAAAAACAAGTAAATTTCTTATCACAAAACTTATAATCAAAAGTTTTGTACTCAAATTCATGATTATAAGTTTTGTACTCAAATTCATATGCCTAATTTATCATGTAACATGATCAAGAACACAAAGTAGGTATATTTGTTTAGCATGACTCTAGAAATGAAGAATAAAGTTCAATAACAAAAAGATGCTGCCTTTAAAGATTACCTTTTGATAAATCCTAAAACAACAAAAACCCAAATTTCAAGAAACATAAAACTTGCAACAACACAAATTTTCTTGATCATAAACCAATCTTTTTTCTAAAAAATAAAATCTTTATCATATACAACCCAAAAATTAAAATCAATCACATATTATATTCCATTTCTAGGGTAATTCTGAAAAAAGTTAAGAAAAAAAAATCTCAGATCATACAATTCAATCATTAACCTGTTTTCACTCCATAATTTACATATAAAGGTACAATCTTTTTGAGTCAAAATTATAAATTTCAGAAGAAAACAAGATTGTATCAATTATCATAATTCATAATTACTCTGTGTGTGTGTGTGTGTGTGTGTGTTTTAATATTAAAAGATACCTTGTAAACCAGGGAAGCTGGAAGATCCACAGAGATGTTATCAACAGCTTCTTTATCAGTATTGGCTTTCTCCATGGATGATGAATATTATTAAGAGCTTCAATATGTAAATGTTATATATAATATGTATATGTATAACAGTAATAATAATAATACATGAAATGGAAACCCTGTTAAACCCCCCACAATAATATTAATTAAGAAATAGAGAGAGATGACAGTGACAATGAGAGTGGTGGTTGGATGGATAATACAGTAATACACCACACCACCTTAAAATTACTCTTTTAACAGTTTTGTTTTTGCTTTTATTGTGTTTGTTTTATACATCAAGACCACTTCTCATTTTATTATTTTAACTTTTTTTTAAATATTGTTTTGTTGCATATATGTTAAATACAACCTTTTATTAAGTTGACTTTATATGTTTTATACTTTAACTTGTTCTTTGGCGAAAGGCAAAAGATAATAAATTGTAGGTGGGAAAAAGGGGTAGCATATTTGTATGCCTTTTGGTTTAAAATAACATACAAGTATTAATCATTAATTAAACAATGTTTAATTAGCAAAGTAATATTATTCCTACAACTGAAAATAGACAGTTATTATAAAAGAAAATTGTATCTAAATTGAAGTAACATGCTATAAAAGTCTCAAGTGGAGAAACGTGTTGTGTGACGGGTTTGTCATGTAGCCTATCATTTTCTTGAATTTAATGTTTGTAAATAGTTTTATTGTTATTATTACAAATATTAGAAAAAAGGGACAAATATGCACACAGTCCTCACATGTGCATAAAGAGATTGTGACTTGTGACACATAAATACATACACTATTAAACACATGTAAACTCGACACACACAACACTTCATACACTCACTCCACCAACCACTTTACCCCATCATTACTATTGTTGACACACTTCTTTATTTTTGTTACGTTTCTGTTTTTAATTTGAGATTTTTTTCTAGTTATAAATTGTTTATACGTCTTTGTTGGACTTCTTTACAAATTTAAGTTGTGTGTGATTCAATATGTATGAATTTACGGGTGTGTGCGGTTTGATTTATAGGTTTGTGTGATTGTTAGGTTTTCTACTGAGGTATATTATATGTGTTTTCTATACAGATATGTATGTTTTTCAATGACACTTAAATTTTGTTGGTGTTATTTTATAGTGGTGGTATCACTGCTGCAATGGTAGAACATTTTATGGCTGTTATTGATGATCACTTAAATATCATTGCACTTGTTGCAATCATTTTACGTGATCAAAATACTTTCGTGAGTCGTGGGGTAATCGTCTGCAACTTTAATATGGACCTTCCAGGGTTTGAGATGATCTTAAAGTAAGAATACAAATCATATGAATAATACATTAACTTAAAAAATGGACCACTTTCGATTTTAATCATATAATCATGTTATCGATGTTAGTGATTTGTGTTTTTATCATTGAACTTGTGGACTCCAATGTTTCGGACAATGATATGCTTTTAATAAGTGCAATTTGACATAAGAATTTTAGTGCACCACTTACATTAACATAACTAACCAATATATTTAAAAAAAACTATTCAAATATATTCTACATATACGTTACGCTTTACGGGGTATTTACTGAATACATATAAATAAACTTGCAGCCAACAGAAAGCTAATATAAAATGAGTAGTTTACTTATTAAATCAAAACCATAATTGACTTTTTACTAAATTAACTATTTAAGCATCACTTATTCAATTTGTGTGTTTATTATTATTTTAATGAAAAAAAAATAAGTTTGTGTGGTATTCGACTATTCGTATTAGTGACGCCAAGTTATCTGTTTTATTAGGCGACTTATCTACATTAAGAAAATACTAAATGTAAATATAACACATTAAAGTATCTCCAACAATAACGTCCTCAGTTGGCCAAAATATTTGTTTAGGAAATTAATTTAAGTGTGTAAAATAATAATTGAAGATAAATTAATGAAATCGTGTAGAAAGTGATTTAAAGACTTCTACTTATTTCACTTTTATATTTGTTTTTGAAGAAACGTGGATCTACTCACTGGTAGCAGATCTACTTTCCTCGGGTGTGATTATACTATTTCACCGATGGTTCTTCTGGATCAGTGTTCTTCCACCTACAAAATGAACAGCGCCGTTACTTACCCCTCAGAAAGGGACAGAGGGGTCCTCTTTGGGGTAACCCTCCGGCGTGAGAATAAGTATGGTGCAGGAGAAGATAATAATGTGTGAGTAAGGGAATTGGGAGAGTATTGCTTAATAGCTGAATACTGTATGTTACTCTGTATGATTGTGTGATTGAATATGCTTCAATGTGAATCAATGTGTCTGTAACTGTCAATGATTGAGTATCAATGTGTCCATCAAAGTGGAGTTGATGCTGTATTTATAGTGCTAGGGTTTCCACTGATTAGGCTCAACCTCGTTGGCCTCCTCCAATCGCACTGCGCCACGTGTCCTCTGGGACACCTGGCGCTTTCTCGTTGGTTGTAATCACGTGGTAGCACATGTGTCATGCTGAGTTGTCGACCTTTCATTTGGCAGCTGTCAACATCAGCATATTCTTATTCCTTAAAAAGATGCCTTCTGGAAGGTTGTCTGACGTGCACAATCAAGGTTGCCCTAATCCTGATTTGGATAAGGACGAGGTCGATTATGTGCATGTGTGATATGCGCCCATCCTGAGGATGCGCGAGGTCTTCTCTTTATTCTCACGCGCAGATATTTCATGCGCAGATGTGATATGCACGAGCATGTGATATGCGCCGCGCGCTGGTGCGCCGCGCGCATATGTGATGCGCGAGCATATGTGTGCCTGGGCAGATGTGATATGCACGAGCATGTGATATGCGCCGCGCGCATATGTGATGCGCGAGCATATGTGTGCCTGGGCATATGATGCCTGAGCATGTTTTGTATGCGCCATGCGCATAGGTTTTGGCTTTGTGCCTTCATAATGTGTTTATCTTGTGGGTTGACCCGCCTTGCTCGGTGTTGAGGCGGGTACATACCTCTTCAAGCCCCCCCAGTCTAATGTGTGTCTTATCTCGCGCGAGCGCGGTAAGATAGATATTAGACTTACTGATTTGGTCTTTTAAAGGGGTTTTGTCGTTTTCTTGGTTGTTTTCATGGTTGCGCGAAGTTCTATCCATTTGGTTGAAACGAATCGTCCATGTACGTGACGGTTGCTGACGTGGGTCAGTGATGGAGACGTGTCAGACATTTCGTGTGCTCGAGGTGCTACAGTTGCCTTTCGTGTCCCCTCACAAGCTGTCAGGGACACGTGTCGCGCTCGTGTTGGCCAAGACCTGCGAGTGGGGGCGCGTGAAGTCTGGCACCCGCCGTAATTTTCTTTTCGTGTCCTCTCACACAGTTGTCAGGGACACGTGTCGCGCTCGCGTTGGCTATTACCTGCAAGTGGGGGCGCGTGAAGTCCGTTCAGCACCCAAATTTCTCTCTCCTCGGCCTATAAAAGCCAGCCCTTGGAGTTCTTTATCCTTCATCTTCTTGTTTTCTCTTCTGATTTTTTCTTTCTTTGTCTTCTGAAATATCTGTTGTTCAGAAGTTTCCGTTGTTAGATTTGACAGTTGTATGTCTGATAGCTCGGACTCGTCGAACCTGTCGATCACTTCAATCGTCTCCCGAAAACGCCGCGTTAAATCCGTAGTGATGTCGACGTTGAAGAAGAAAGGCAAGGGGAAGAAGGTTGCTGAGGGCTCATCGGAGGAGGTAAGGAGGACCAAGGTGGTGAGGAGGTGGAATGAAATCCCCTGCAAATTGAGGCAGGCTGATCTTGACAGCCTTATCGCCTCTCAGGGCTTTCCCACCCTGTTTGGCTGGATGTTGCCTGAGGCCGGGCAATCGGCGGCGGACCCGCCTGCCGGTTATATATCCTTATATAGCCATTTTTTCACCCACTGCAACCTTCGTCTCCCGATTACAAGGTTTGTGGGTGCACTGCTGCAGTTCTATGGGATTCATATATCCCAAGTCCATCCTTTTGGACTCGTGCGCATGACTCACTTTGAGTTCATGTGCAAATCCCAGCGCGAGGAGCCTACCCCTCGGCGCTTTCAGTATTTTTATAAGGCCAAGATCCAAGACAATTGGTTCTCTTTTATTCCTCGCAGTCAGAAGGTGAAGTGCTCCACTGTTTCATTCAAGAGCCTTCATGACTGGTCTGAGAGGTTCTTCTACATTAGGGCCGGTGTAATCCCCATCCGCATGACGATGCGCGCAATCGATTCTGCGCCCGCGGATGCGGATGTTATTAAGAACCCAACTGGCGCCTGGGTTAAGAAGCTGACCGATGAACCATCCCCCGCGAAGAAAATTTGCGAGGAGGCGCTGGTGGGGGTCGGCATGAGTAAGCTATGGGCCGACAGCGCGCTTGAGCCCGTTATCCAAGTCGACGGGTTGTGTAAGTTTATTTCATTGCTTTATTTGTTTTTCTGCGCGAACATAATTCTTTTTCTGATATCAGTTGACTTGTTTTTGCGCAGTCACCAAGGATTATATCCACGCCGCTTATGATGATCAAGTGGAGGGTGGCTCCGTCGCGCTTGGCGCTGGGGAGGTTGGTTTCCCAGATCGCTTCGATGACATGTTCATCCCAGTGGATCTGGAATTTGACTTTGATGGCGACGCGCCTGGTAAGCCTTCACACTTATGTTTATTCCTTGAGAATACCAAATTTTGCTAACACTTGTGTTGCATGTATTGTAGATGCGATGGAGAACTACGAGCTGGAGCTCGCGGAGGAGGATGAGGAAGAGGAGGCGCCCCTACTAAAGCGCAAAGCTAAGGGGAAATCAGGCGCAGGGGGCAGTAAAAGACAAAAGAAAGATGACACCCCTGTCGCTCATCCCCATGCTCAAAAGAAGGGACCTAAGGAAACCCAGGTGTTTACCACCATGGGTTCTTTAGCTTCCCTGCCTGTGAAAGTGGGCAGACCTCCTGTCCACTTGAGGTATGGTAGCGTCACCTCCTCCGTTCGCGCGGCTGAAGAGAGAAGCAGTGCCGCGCCTGCGACAGGTATACTTTGTTTATCTTCATCTGATTGAATTATTATTAAACCTTTGCTCCTTTGAATGTTTGCAGGACCGGCGACGGTTGCAGATCAGCCGCAGGCGCCACAAGGTGCTGAGGCTGCGTCGGGGTCTGCTTCGAAGTCCCCCGTTCTACCCTCTGAGAAGGGTAGAATGAACTTTATGGCGATGTTCGCCGCGCGAACAGAATTGCGCCAAGGTATGTTTTGCACATTTGTCTTCTGAATTTTTTCTTTTGGATCCAGTCATAAACCAATTTTCCTTGTTGATTTGTTCATAGGAGTTGTAGCTGGCGTACAAGTTGCCGGTGACACTCCTGGCGCCATTGGCGGCGCCGCTGGTTCTGGTCCTGCTCCTGCTAGTGCTGATTCTCCCCTTATTGGGGTTACAAAGGAGCAGGAAGCCGTATTGCGCGCCGAACTTGGGGCGTCGAGACCTCCCTCGCCTCCTCCTACGCGCAGCCCTCTCCGCGAGGCTGGTTTGGAGCCCCCCAGGTCGCAGGAGAAGAGGCCTATTGAAGAAGATGAGGAGGATGAGGGGGCTCAAGCTGAGGGCTCCTTGGGAGGCCGCACCAGCCCTGCGATGCCACAAGTCTTCGCAGTGCATACTTCTGGTGGGGCTGGCGCTGACTTTTCTGCTTCATCCCCGCAGGTATGTTTTAATTTGTTGCTCCGCTGGGCGTACCTCCATATAAGTATGTTTATGACTTAGAACATTTCTTGTGTTTTGCAGGAAGGTGACCACGTTTACCGCCCGAGATGGAATATTAATGAAGACAGTTCCTTCCAATCCATGGGCGTATGCGAGGACTTCTGGGCTCATGCCGTGCCTCCTACTGAAAGGAGGTATCAGGAGGAGCGCACCCGCGCTGACTTGCTTAATGATCACATTTTCGCTGGGTCAGCTTTCTTTGCTGCCTCCCAAGAGGTTCATCGTGATTATATTAAAGTACGCGATGCTCTTGTGGAAGCCCAGCGAGAGGCTAAGGTGGCCGCCTGGAACCTTTCTGATGCTCGCGCACGAGCTGAGAAACTCCAGGCGGAGCTCAGCGAAAACCGAGCAAGTGCCAACACCGCCTTTACTAAGCGCGGGCATGAGCTCCAAGCTGCTAGGGAGAAGCAGCAGGTTGCAGAGGCCGAAGTTGCCAAGTACGCGCGGAGAGTGCGTGTCTTGGAACAGCAGGCGGAGGCGCGTGACCAAGCTATCGTCCAGAGTATCACTGAGAAATCATCACTGGAGAGCGAGGTTGCGCGCCTGAAGAAGTATTTGGCGACTGCGCAGGCCGATAGAGATGAGGCCCTGGCGACGGCAGCGTCTAGCCAGGAAGCACTTGATGCTGCGCAGGCGGAAAAAGAAGAAATTTTGGCGGCAGCAGCGTCTGATAGAGAGGAGCTAAAAAAGACCAAGGAAACTGTGGAGTTATTAAACTCCCAAGTTCCTGCCCTCGAGACGTCTGTTGCTGGCCTCGCGCAGGATCGCCAATGGCTAGTGTCACAGGGCATGACTCGTTGCGCTTTGGCGATGAAATATTCTGCCGAGTTTCAGGCCCTTGTGATGGACTGCAATGCTGCCGCGCGCTTGGTGGGTCGAGCTGAAGGGTTTACGGATGGGTACGAATATGGTATGTTGAAGAAGAACCCATCCGAGTACCCTTACAAGAGCGAGGCGGCCTGCGCGGACATGGCCGCGGTGGGGGAGAAGTATATGAATACTCCCATCCCCATCCTTATGCAGGTACTTTGACCTTAATGAGTTTTACTTGATTAATTTTCCAAGTGTTTTGTACTCAGTACTTTTCTATTGATTTGCAGATAGCTGCGCTTGCTGACCAGCCCGACCTCGGCGCGCTAAAGAAGTTGCTTGATGATTGCGAGAGGGCTGGTGGCGATGATGGTGGCGCGGGGGATGTTGCCCCTGCCAGCGCTTCTGGCGCGGCGAATGAATCTGCTCCTGACACCGTCGTGATAGAAGACTCCAATGAGGAGGAAGAACTTGACTATGGTCAGTTAGGAGATGAAGAGGAGCAGGCTGCGCCAGATGCCGAGGGCGATGATGAGGATGATGAAGAGGCTAGTGTCAACGTGGAGACTTGAGAAGCCCTTCATGTTTTTATTTTTATTTGTAATTTGTAACTCATCATACTTGTAAATTTCAACGCTATGGAATAAAATTTGTTTTCCCTTTTTCACATCTTGCGCATTTCCCTTCATCTCTTCATGTTTGCTTGTATAGATATAAGATATGCTTGCACGTTAAAATAAGAACAAGGTTGTAAGGAAATTATTCACTTAACCATAGTCCTATTTTGTAAGTGGTTTCGCAGTATCTTGTTTATGCTGACACGCGCGATGACTTTTCACTATTCCCTTTTTTGCGCCTCGTTGTCGCGCGTTTTTATATGGAAGTATGAGTTTTAGCCATTACATGTCAGCATGTGTTACTCAGATATCCACTATGATTCCGCGCGCGACCTCGACCTGAGACCTTAACAACTATGATAGGGCATGTGCTTTGCCTTAGTTGTGTTTAAGGATTTTTATGATCAGGCTGCGCGGGATGTAAGATGGATGTTTGTGAGTGTTTTGAGCTAAGGCTCTCTGTTTTGGGCTAAGGCCCTGACGTTTTAGAGTTGAGACTCGTTAACGCGTTTGAGCTAAGGCTCGCGCATGTATGTTTTACTTCGTTTTATTTTGTTTTGAAGTCAATATAGTGTTGTCATATTGCTCCAAATTAATAAAGGAAGTGTGAAACATGTATGCAAAGGTAATAGAACAAATATTGAAAGATAGCGCGAATCATCATTCATGATGGCTTAAAAGCCTTGATTACATATTTGCACTTTTACATGAAGCATTTTCTAAGTTGTGCCGCGTTCCACGCGCGCGGTATCTTTTTTCCATTCAAATCTTTTAAAGTGTACGCGCCTTTCCCCAAATCTTCTGAAATTTGATAAGGTCCCTCCCAATTGGGGAACATTTTTCCTGGGGGTATTGCGCGGCTAGCTTCATTGTTTCGAAGGACAAAATCATTTTTCTTGAAGTGGCACTTTTTAACGCGCTGATTATAATATTTTTCCATCTTTTTCTTGTATCTGGCTTCATTGATGATAGCCGTTTCTCTGCGCCCTTCAAGCAAGTTGAGGTCCAATCTTCTTTCGCGCTCGTTATCAGTCTTGCTCATCATGAGTACCCTATGGGATGGGCATCCAATTTCTGCTGGGATCATAGCCTCTGTCCCATAGGTTAGGCTGAACGGGGATTCGCCATTGCTAGTTTTGCTTAATGTCCTGTGCGCCCACAGGACATTAGGTAACTCTTCGACCCAAGAATGGGATTCTCCCTCCAACCTTTTCTTCAGCCCATTTAACAAACTTTGATTTGCGCGTTCCACTTGTCCATTCCCCTGAGGGTGATAGACTGAAGTGAAAATTTGGTTAATGCGCAATTCTTTGAGCCAGCTGGAAATCTTCTTGTCAGTGAATTGCTTGCCATTATCGCTAACAATTTCCATGGGCAAGCCAAAACGGCATATGATGTGGCTCCAGATAAACTGCTTCATTGACTCGGCTGTTATTTTCGCTAGTGGCTTGGCTTCAACCCATTTTGTAAAATAGTCTACTGCCACAACCAAAAATTTTACTCGCCCAGGCGCCTGCGGTAGGGGACCCACAATGTCGATTGCCCATTTGTGGAAAGGCCATGCTGAGGTTACCGGAATCAAGTTGTTCTTTGGCCGCATGGTGTTTGGCGCATAGCTCTGACATGCTTTGCACTTTTGGATCTCTTTTAAAGCGTCCAAGTACATGCCTGGCCAATAGTAGCCTGCGCTCATTGCCTTGGCAACCACCATGCGCGGGCCAGCATGAATTCCACAGATTCCTTCGTGTATCTCTCTGATCACATAGTTCGCTTCCTCAGCATCCAAGCATTTCATGAGCGGCCCAAGATAAGAAACGTGGATCTACTCACTGGTAGCAGATCTACTTTCCTCGGGTGTGATTATACTATTTCACCGATGGTTCTTCTGGATCAGTGTTCTTCCACCTACAAAATGAACAGCGCCGTTACTTACCCCTCAGAAAGGGACAGAGGGGTCCTCTTTGGGGTAACCCTCCGGCGTGAGAATAAGTATGGTGCAGGAGAAGATAATAATGTGTGAGTAAGGGAATTGGGAGAGTATTGCTTAATAGCTGAATACTGTATGTTACTCTGTATGATTGTGTGATTGAATATGCTTCAATGTGAATCAATGTGTCTGTAACTGTCAATGATTGAGTATCAATGTGTCCATCAAAGTGGAGTTGATGCTGTATTTATAGTGCTAGGGTTTCCACTGATTAGGCTCAACCTCGTTGGCCTCCTCCAATCGCACTGCGCCACGTGTCCTCTGGGACACCTGGCGCTTTCTCGTTGGTTGTAATCACGTGGTAGCACATGTGTCATGCTGAGTTGTCGACCTTTCATTTGGCAGCTGTCAACATCAGCATATTCTTATTCCTTAAAAAGATGCCTTCTGGAAGGTTGTCTGACGTGCACAATCAAGGTTGCCCTAATCCTGATTTGGATAAGGACGAGGTCGATTATGTGCATGTGTGATATGCGCCCATCCTGAGGATGCGCGAGGTCTTCTCTTTATTCTCACGCGCAGATATTTCATGCGCAGATGTGATATGCACGAGCATGTGATATGCGTCGCGCGCTGGTGCGCCGCGCGCATATGTGATGCGCGAGCATATGTGTGCCTGGGCAGATGTGATATGCACGAGCATGTGATATGCGCCGCGCGCATATGTGATGCGCGAGCATATGTGTGCCTGGGCATATGATGCCTGAGCATGTTTTGTATGCGCCATGCGCATAGGTTTTGGCTTTGTGCCTTCATAATGTGTTTATCTTGTGGGTTGACCCGCCTTGCTCGGTGTTGAGGCGGGTACATACCTCTTCAGTTTTTGAGTTCTTTATTTGCCTTATCTGTTTAAAATCGTTGGTACCTTTCCGTCACCAAGCCAGCAACAAATCGTTTTAAAGTAATTTTGTAAAATTGATGAACTAAAATATTAGAACCTTTACAAAAAACAAATGTTTGGTTTGATTAATTCTTTGTTAATTTGACTTGATATTAATACCCTTGATTTGCATGTAAGTTGTTTTCCAAACTAGGCTTGTTAAGAAATAATTTGTATCTTTTTTCTTCTGAAACATAACTAAATTAACGAAGCTAAAAAGGTAGAATGATAGTTATGGGTTTCTAGTTTCTACACATCAAAATCAAATCTTCTTTTTGTTGATTTATGTTGCAATAAACAAATGATTGTTTTACTCCATTTCCATAGTGTAAAGCAATGAGTTATTGATGACATGATGAAATAACAAGTGGATGCCAATAATTCAACCATTAGTTCATTTATGTTGGAACTTGTTTACTTCATTTAAATTATTCTCAAAGTTATCTTGATTTTTTTTACTACTTCATTTTTAGTCACGCATCTTTCAATTTAGATAAATTGGATTTTATGAATCATATATATGATTTTTCCCACAATGACGATTATAAACAAAATAGAGAAATGTACAAATGAAACCAAATATAAACCACATGTACATCTATGATGATTATGCTATTGGGATTGCCCTCGGCAACGAAAGTGAATATTCGAAGTGTTATTGATCTAATTACCAGTGTGAGTTATTATTAGCCAATAGATCAACATTTGAATTGTTAAGATCCAATTTACCCTTTATATCACTATCTCTTATCACGATAGTTCTAACCATCACTCATTTCAATCAACTAGTCCCAACAATGAATTTACTCACCGGGTCCAAATTTTAAACTACTATTAAATTGTGTTGATAAACTACATATTTTTATAATATAATGCAAATAATTATTGTAATATAATAAATATCATAAGTTCATTATGAAATAATAAATTGTAAATATGTTGGAAATTAAGGAACTATGATGTTTTATATTATTAAACAAATATAATGAACTATATTCCATACCATTTCATAAAACAGAATAACACTTTAAAATATTATTTAGTTTTAAAATTAAAATATATAATATAAAAATATTTTGCTATTTTTTTTTTTTGACTAAATGGTGTAGTAGACCCAACCCACATGATTTCTTCTACAAATAATGCCATATATTTTTGTGAAGGATGTAACATGATGACATTGTTGACTGTTGAGCATCCTTCAAAATGGTCAAAATATACTTTTGATGTATGTATAGATAGCAAGTTAGCAACTACCTTTCATTACCTTTGGAAATAGAAAACCCAGTCCAAAACCATATCTTGCTAGCAACTAAATGGATTTACATTTTTTATTAGGCAATCCTAAAGGCAGCCCATGTCTTGCAAGCCCACATATTAAAGGTGCAAAAAATACTCGGTTCCAGACCCGACATGGTATACCCGACCCGAAACAAGTTCCTACCCGTACCTGACTCGCAGGTATGACCTGGTATAGAATTTCTCCCTAAAACCAAAAATACCCGGTCAAAACCCGACCCTACCCTACCCAAAACCCAAAAAAAGCCTAATCAAATACTTGAAACCGGTTCCTACCTGACCCAGTTTTGACTTTCGACCATTTTACCAATTACCTAATAAAAAAGAGAAATTTTACTTATCAAAACTTCTGTCTCAACAAAATGCAACCCAAAATGCAACCCAAAATCAATCAGTATAGTATATTGGCTTTACTATGCAAATTATATGACAAACTTAAAAACACCAATCATCTCACTTGAATTCACAAACTTGTTTCAGAATAAAAACAACATTACAATATGATACGTTCATGATTTATGACAAATATCACTCCTCTTCACCTCCATTACTCACCTTAATTTCCAAAAGCCTCTCCACAGGCTGCCTGCATATAGGACACCGGTTCGTCTGAAACCTCAACACTTTAGCACAACCACTGCACATACACTGAAACCAAACCAACTAGCTTCATCAGGACCTCATACATCGCAAAACAAGTTCAGCTATATAACATTAAAATTCAGATAAAAGCATTACCATGTGACGACACGGAAGGACTGTAGTGTCCCGGGGTTCAGATAAACAAATAACGCATTCTTTACCGGGATCATTTCCATCAAAATCACCACCATCTACCGAATTACCAATTCCATAAATCTCCTGTAATTCATATCTCATCCCATTAACCCACAAGATCTGTTTGGCCACTCTAACTTGATATTCACCTTTATCTTTCTCAAACACCGCTTGTGTTATTTGGGAGTTAGTAGATTTAGCATTTGCTGTCCCGTCTTCTGATACATAAGTTGCTTCCGCCTTTATTGCTAGAGGATACACCCCTGTTTCACTCACTTTAACCAGTTCTGATTCCTCAAATGCTGAGAAGTCTATACCAGTCCCAGATTCTTGTCGGAATTTTTGTCCCAAACCTTGTTGAAAGCTCACTGTGATCGGTGGAAGCACGTCTTCTTTTGTCGGACTCATGTTACACTCGTCCCCTTCTTTCGCAAAGAAATACAGGGTAATACTGCCAATAGAAAAAAAATAACATAAAAAACAAGACAAAATGTGTCAATTATATCCCACCTTCAGTCATTCATATTTACTTTAATATTTTTAATATATTAGGCTGCAGTATAGTGGGGAGGAGGTGCCAACCGCAGTCTACATCACATTACTACACTAGCATACAGGGGCGTCAAGACCACCACGCGGCTACCCACCAGGGTCGCCAACCCTCCATCCACCAAAGCTTTAAAGGGAGCTAAGGGAAGCAGGTTGTGGGGCCAACTCAAAACCAACCAATCACACAATTTATTAACTTTTTTTATTTTTCTTTAATTTAATATTTGGTTAAAAGTTAAAACCACTACACCCTTGTGAAAGAGTGGTTAAGTCAAAGTCCAACTACCTACGTGGCAATGACGTGGCACTTTAACATACCCTTTAGTTAAAACCACTGCACACAGTCTTATTCAAAAAGAAAAGTTCTTGCCATGTAAAGCAGTTGTCACTATAAAAAAACATGCTCAAACAAACCAACACGCACGCCCACAACAAAATCCATATTAGAGACCAAATTCTGGTAAAAAGAACAGTCTCGCACTTGATAAACCGAGCTCATACAAGCCTTAGTGCACACTGGTCACAAAACTCTTATCGGAAACCAATTTTCCGGTAAAAAGAATGGTCTCATTACTCGTGCTCATAACTACCAAGCTACAACTTAAGTTTAATAACAACTTAAGTTTAAAAATAACACATTATTTTCTTCTACCGGTCCCCTATATCTATCTATATGTATCTATTCATGTCAACAAAGCACAAACAAGTAATGGAATTTAATCAACTTATCATCTTTACGTAAACGTTGACCAAAAGTCATCAGTCAACAAGTCAAGGTATGAATTCTGGTACAACTTAGAGTCAATTCAAAGTTTCATACCCATAAGAGTAAAACTAAATACCACAACTTTCATATTATTAATTTTTATACCTGCCAGCAACAGTAGCATCATAAGTAAAGACAACCAGATATTTCCCAGGGTTTTGCTCATCAGCTTCAATCTTCAAACTCTCCTTCTTCAAATTAACATCATTCCTAATAGTAACCGCCTTCTGATGATCAACATACGGCGTCCGGTTATGCATCACGGGACCACACGGGTACCTGCCGCCGACCATCGCCTGACCAGCGGGGTCCACCGGCACACGGTGATGGTGGTCGTACGGCGCCGGTAAGGATGACGACGGAGGCGGTGGTGGGTAGTATGATCCGGGTGGGTATGGGTAGTATGGAGGATGTGGTTGTAGTTGTGGTTGATTAGGGTTAGGGTTAGGGTTTGGGTACGGTGTGGCTGCGGCGAATACGTAGCGATTGGCGTTGATTTCTGGTTGTGGGGTTTGTGGTGGTGGTGGTTGTGGGTGGTTTTGAGTGGTGCCGCGGCGGCCGTGACGTCGACGGCCGTTGGAGCTGTTGCTTCCGACGTTACCCATTATTATTAGACCGGAATTGAATCTCGATCAGGTTAATAATAATAATAATAATATTTGATGGAATGAGAAATGAATGAATTAATCAATCATGATGTGTTGAGAGATGAAGATATGTGGGTGGGTTGTATAAAGAGTGAATTGGGTGGGTGGGGTGGTCACGTAAAGAAGCTCTCCACTCTAAACACCACCTACACCATTATTATTTCTCTGTGTGCTGATTAAATTCTAACCAATCTTTTTTAGTCATCGACGAATAAAGCCCGGTTACTCAGATCAAGCGATAAAAGGTGTCTCTATACTATATGCGTCCGTGATTACAGACAGCGATGGGTAGCGCAAGCCCACCATCTCTTGTTTCTAAGAAAAAACCCGCAGCTCAAATGCACACTGCGATAAAACTTGGTTGAGATCGAATTCGAATTTGACAACTTGTAGCCTCATCTTCAATTATCATCCAATGTCAGTTGATCTAAAGCCACTGGCTTGGATAAATTAAAAAAAAATAATAATAAAATTTGTGTAGTGTTTTGATTAAAGATAATAATGAAAAGATAATGTATGTTGCTCGCTATAGTGGTGTATAAAAATATCTGAATTCAAATGTACTTTCAAATTATTTGAAAATTTGAATACAAGTTCCAATTTTTTGATAATTTTCGAGATCGGTAGGGTCCGGTACTAAGCTAATCCCTACTACTCAGTCAATGTTTCCCGTTCAAGGTTATTTTAGCGTTGCATCATCGTCTCATGATCTCACCCACTCTTCACTTTCCAAGTTTCCATTCCTTTAATCAAACCCAACCAATACTATATATCGACCAGATATGATGTGTTCAATTTCCAAGTAAAATGTAGGAAGGTTACATAAAAAATTTGACTAATCACAAACAAAATATTTAAGAAAGTAAAAGGTGGATCAGTGGATCTCCACGGGCGGTGCTGCGGTGCATGTTTGACCATCGCTTGTCTGGTTCATGACCCATATTTGTCTCTTTAACTCAGTAGAATACAACTAACGTCGTTAATTATTTGAATTAAAAAAACAAGAAAATGAAATTACAGTGCATTTGGAGGTAAAGTGAAAGATTTTGGATGAAAATGATGAAAGTAAGCAAACCATGAGGACAAACATGACATTTTCAAATAAAAAAAACGTTTTGAAACTTTATTGTTAATATGTGATGTAATCAATTAGAAAAGTACATGATAACATTCAACGAACAACCGTATTTACTGCACCACTCACGACAGTTGTACCACACCAAAAGCTAAAATATCTAGTTTTATGCTTGTCGATTAAAGTTGTCAACCAAAAGGTTTCTAACCTAATTTCATAAAGATGTGTACTTCCCTTTCTAAATTGTTGAGGGTTAACATCCCTTAATCTCACATGAATAAAAGTGTATTTTTAGGAGTAGAAGAATAGTGAATGTATGAGTTAGTCACTCTAAAGATGCTGTTAAAAAGACAATTAAAGTTGTCATTTCTATAAACAACTCTATCCCATTATTAAAAAACTCAAACTCCCAAAGTATGCTGACCAAAATGACACCCAACAAGAGCCACCATTTGTGAACAAACAAGGGGTCAAATAAACCAACATAGGATTACGAGGGGTCAAATAAACCTCTCCAACTGAAAACAACACATATATATGAGGAAACAAAGCATCAAACACATGTATGTTTAGCATTAAAACCAAACAAACATTCACTACAAACAACAACAACAATTTCATATAGCGAGAGAGAAAGTTAGCCGATTGTATAATTACATAACTGTGTTATTTATCATAGTTTGAACAATATATAGACATGCATTTACATGTTTATCATAATTTTATACTAAACTTGTATACAACGTGCTACATGTAGGGGTATGGTACTAAAACCCGGTTCTACGACCCTAAATCTATTATGTTTGGCTTATTTTATTACATGGACTAATACAATGTTATTGGGCTGAGGGGGTTTTGTGGAGGTAACCCTAATTGGGCTAGGCCCATTAGGGTACCATGATGGTGGCCATGAGACTCTCTATATAAGGAGGTCTCCACCTCCTTATTAGGGGTCATGCTCAATAAGAGCCACCACCACTTTTTGTGTCTGTGAACAAGAAATCCTCAGGATATCTTAACAGTCACCTCCACACCCCCGAAACCATTGCAGGTCTCAACATTGCAGGTCACAGGCGCAGCCGCAGAAGAAGAAGATCAAGACGTGGTTCGTTCATCTCAAAAATCCGTGGAAACATCGTCATGGATCAGGTAAGATTCATTTCGTGCTTCGACATTGGCGCCATCCGTGGGACGGCAACGAACTGCCCTTCGATCTTCATCTCGGCTGTCAGATCTCTCCCAAGAAAAATACAGATCTGGAAGTTTACAGAAAAAGGCTTCAAAGCTTGTTCTATTAAATCTCAAAAAGATCCATAGATCTAAAAAGAGGCTTCCAGATCTGGGCAAGAAGAAACGGCCTGATTCGAATGATCAGGTCTCCGGATCTGTGATGGTTTTAAATCTGCTCCGGGCTTCAGATCTGTCCAGATCTGATTTACAGATCTAGGTCTAGATTACAGACCTGGATTTTAGGTCTAAAGTTGCAGATCTGACTCTAAAATTGCAGATCCAGAAATTACCAGACTTCCGCCGCCATGTACGCACGCCCGTGGATTCTCACTCTGCAGCCGTGCATGTGCCGCCGCGGAAACCACCATCTGGGTTTTGCGCAAGAGACCTCCGCCATGCACGCGCACTCACGAGTCACCACTCTATCGCCGTGCATGCGCGCATCAGGCTACGCGCCAAACTTCAAGGTTGGGAATCTTCCTAATATCCCATATGGCTACGCACCAAGGTTGGGAACCCTAATATCCCATATGGCTACGCGCCAAACTTCAAGGTTGGGAATCCTCCTAATATCCCATATGGCTACGCTCCAAACTTCAAGGTTGGGAATCCTCCTAATATCCCATATGGCTACGCGCCAAGGTTGGGAATCCTCCTAATATCCCATATGGCCACGCGCCAAACTTCAAGGTTGGGAATCCTCATAATATCCCATATGGCTACGCGCCAAACTTCAAGGTTGGGAATCCTCATAATATCCCATATGGCTACGCGCCAAGGTTGGGAATCCTCATAATATCCCATATGGCTACGCGCCAAGGATGGGAATCCTCATAATATCCCATATGGCTACGCGCCAAACTTCAAGGTTGGGAATCCTCATAATATCCCATATGGCTACGCGCCAAACTTAAGGGTTGGGAATCCTCATACCATATGCTCACGCATCACATATGCTCACGCATATTACACATGCTTACGCATCACATGCTCACACATGTCACAGTCTACACGCACGCGCACGCGCACGCAACATCTGCGCGTGTCGCATAACACAAAACCAAAGTCTACGCGCACGCGCAGGCAACATCTGCACGTGGCGCGTGACATAAAGTAGCTCGTAAACCGCCTCACGCGCAAGCTCCACTATTATTACAGCTCATAAGACGCCTCGCGCGCAAGCCGTTATTATTCTTACAGCCCGTAAGTCGCCTCACGCGCAGGCTTTATTATTCACACAGCTCATAAGACGCCTCGCGCGCAAGCTGTTATTATTCTTACAGCCCGTAAGTCGCCTCACGCGCAGGCTTTATTATTCACACAGCTCATAAGACGCCTCGCGCGCAAGCTGTTATTATTCTTATAGCTCGTAAGACGCCTCACGCGCAAGCTTTTATACTCACAGCTCGTAAGCCGCCTCACGCGCCAGCTCAATTATTACTCTCAAAGCTCATAAGACGCCTCTCGCGCGCAAGCTTTATTACTTTCACAGCTCGTAAGTCGCCTCACGCGCCAGCTCAATTATTATTCTCAAAGCTCATAAGACGCCTCTCGCGCGCAGGCTTTATTATTCTTAGCTCGTAAGACGCCTCACGCGCAGGCTTTATTATGCTACAGCTCGTAAGACGCCCCTCGCGCGCAGGCTTTATTATTCTCAGCTCGTAAGTCGCCCCGCGCGCCAGCTTAATTATTATTCTCAAAGCTCATAAGACGCCTCTCGCGCGCAAGCTTCTATTCTCATAGCTCGTAAGGCGCCTCACGCGCAGGCTATATCTTTCTCAGCTCGTAAGACGCCTCTCGCGCGCAGGCTTTATTATTCTTAGCTCGTAAGACGCCTCACGCGCAGGCTTTATTATGCTACAGCTCGTAAGACGCCCCTCGCGCGCAGGCTTTATTATTCTCAGCTCGTAAGTCGCCCCGCGCGCCAGCTTAATTATTATTCTCAAAGCTCATAAGACGCCTCTCGCGCGCAGGCTTTACTATTCTCATAGCTCGTAAGGCGCCTCACGCGCAGGCTATATCATTCTCAGCTCGTAAGACGGCTCTCGCGCGCAGGCTTTATTATTCTTAGCTCGTAAGTCGCCTCTCGCGCGCAGGCATTATTATTCTCATAGCTCGCAAGTCGCCTCTCGCGCATGCTCTATTATTATAGCTCGTAAGCCGCCTCACGCACAGGCTTCATTATTTTTACAGCTTGTCACCATCATGGGGAAAACCTCCCAAAACTCAGACAATAAAGACAAGGCCAAAGAAAAGGGAAAAAACCGCCTCACACCTTATAAAGTCCAGCGCTCCACCTAGACGCTTGCGCGCCCAGGAGCAACACTGGACTTGGGGGGCTTGTAGGGGTATGGTACTAAAACCCGGTTCTACGACCCTAAATCTATTATGTTTGGCTTATTTTATTACATGGACTAATACAATGTTATTGGGCTGAGGGGGTTTTGTGGAGGTAACC
Source organism: Bidens hawaiensis (assembly GCF_021521415.1). Taxonomy (NCBI): domain Eukaryota; kingdom Viridiplantae; phylum Streptophyta; class Magnoliopsida; order Asterales; family Asteraceae; genus Bidens; species Bidens hawaiensis. The sequence continues at coordinate 120,604 of NW_027495149.1, read as the reverse complement.
CTAATTGGGCTAGGCCCATTAGGGTACCATGATGGTGGCCATGAGACTCTCTATATAAGGAGGTCTCCACCTCCTTATTAGGGGTCATGCTCAATAAGAGCCACCACCACTTTTTGTGTCTGTGAACAAGAAATCCTCAGGATATCTTAGCAGTCACCTCCACACCCCCGAAACCATTGCAGGTCTCAACATTGCAGGTCACAGGCGCAGCCGCAGAAGAAGAAGATCAAGACGTGGTTCGTTCATCTCGAAAATCCGTGAAAACATCGTCATGGATCAGGTAAGATTCATTTCGTGCTTCGACACTACATATAAGTATTAGTGGAGATGGTATTCTTTTAATAAAACCCAGATCAAGTTAAAAGATGGTTTAAACAAATAAGAATCTAGTTAAGTAGGAAACAGACAAAGGCAAATTCTTTCTTGTAGGTTATAAAGTAGTTAGCAAAATTTAGGAGTGGTGTTAGAAAGTATTTTATTAATTGTTTATAAACTTAGACTACCCTAAGTTAACATAAGTTATGCAACAATCATGAGAAAACTATGTAAAATATGCCCAAGATACACAATTCATGATAAGAGTTAATAATGCTACTACTCATAACTATAAACCTACTATTATCTCAAAAAACACATTGATTGATTGCATCAAATTCTTTTAAATTCATAATCCAAGCATCAAAATTAAATTAAAACTTAATTGACAACCCTACAATAAAATAGTTAACAAAAGTAGGACAATTGTTCGGAGAAACATGTACCATTGAAGTTGCTAGAAAAGATTTTTTTCCAATTTAGTTTACATTATCTAACAAAGTAAAGTGGTTTCCACTACCCAAAATGATTTGGGCCCCTTGGATGAGATAAACGAAATCTTGGTGTTGCAAACTAGGAACATTTATGGAAAAGAGAATATTTCAATCCAAAACCGTACGCAAATTATAAAATTGGTTGGACCAAATTGTTGCCCACGAATGACTTTATTCTATATAAACTAAAGTGGTCATATATGATATAATAACATTTATGAAATGACCTTTTTAATATATGTTCGTAACCGTTCTTTTATTCAAAATATGTTTTATACTTAGAAATGTTTTATATGCTACAGGAAAGGCTTCCTAGGTTATGCATGTATATAAGTTATTATGTTTATCATGTAGATTATGCATGTTTGTCCGGACATACATGGACTACGTGGATAAAAAGTATAATGATGCTTCAATAATAATATTAATAAAATATAGTTTAACTGATTTAGGGGTTGTTTAAAAAACCTAAGGCTCGGGCTTAACAAATAAATGAGCTTCTACTGAGGTTCGGGCTCGACAGATAGATAAATGATACAAGGTGAAACTTATTAGTCTATAAAAACTAGACCAAGTCTAAAACAACCTTCATTTATAAAAAGCTACTGATTCGACATTTTAAAAGGGAATATGATCTTCACACACCACATTTCTCATATACAGCTTGTATTGGGCAATACGATCGTATATGACCTGAAAAAGTTGTATTTTGTGTCATTTCAGTACACTTGTCAGTCATGCGTTGTCTACTACCCGTATAACCATATACATCCCTTTTAGGAGTGAAACATAACAAACAAGAACCAACTCCAGCCTCTCTCCACCAATAGACGTGCAAAAAAAACTCGAAACCGGAACCGGACCCGAAATAAAAACCCGGAACCGGTTGTTTATTATCCGGGTTTTTAATACCCGAACCCGTACCCAACCCTACCCTTAGGGTACGGATAGGGTATTCATTTTGGCACAAAAACCCGAACCCGAACCGGACCCGATTTGTACCCGGTAATACCCGAAAACTCAAACCGGTTCTATACCCGGAATCGGGTTTTTCCAATACCCGAAACCAGGTATTTCAAATACCCGATGTATACTCGAAGAATACCTTAAAAATACCCAAAAAATACCCCTAAAAAGTGCAAACTTTTAAAAAATTCAATCTATACCCGAAAAATATCCGGAAAAAACCCCGAGAAAACCCGTAAATAGGGTTTTTTTCAATACCCGATAATAGAGTATTCAAATACCCGGGTTTAGAATACCCGGTTCTATACTCGACCCGGACCTGACCCGATTATTTCCAATACTCGGTCATACCCGAACCCGGGGATTTAAAAAACCCGAATTGTGTACCTTTATCCACCAACACTCAAATGGGCTGTGTGCTCATTTTGTTTCTCAAAGGTTACACTGGGCCGGTCTTATATCTTTTTTTAACATTTGTATTGGGCTACCACTTCACACACCCACAAATAATAAGTTTTTATTAATCAGACCGACGTTTGTTTTTCAATCTCCGATTGCAACCGCCGCGCTTCACTCAGCTCCGCCGTGTTCACCAACCACAAGGTAACTTTCACATTTCAATTCTTGTATAATTAATCCACGCTTTATCCCCAATAAACTCATTCAAATTATCACTTCAATAGAATTAGGTTTAATTTCTTTTATGCCTTCAAATTGTCAAATTTTATCATTTTTGTTGTTGTTGTTGTTGCATTTAAGATGTTGTTTGATGAAATTAGTGTCTACTGTAAGGTTATGCTCAAGTGTGGTGATTGCATTTGTTCAAATATCGCGAATTTGGGTTTAAATTATATTTTAGGGTTTTTAGGTTGACATTTTGTTTAGCTTAGCGGCTAATTGAGGTGTTTTTTTATAATGAATGAACGGTGTTGATTCGGCTTGATTCGTTGTTATTATTATTATTATTTAAAGCATATATTTGTGTCTTCCAATTTCATAACCTGTTAACTTCATTTAGGTCAAACTAGATTTACACATTTGCTCGTTTATTAAACTGAATTCAGCTCGATGCGTTTCTTTTTTCCAGATAAGGCGCAATGGCTTTGCTGTTTAAGGTATCATCACTTTCTCTATTTTTTCATTGATGCTAAATTAGGATTTTTCGTATTATACAATTGCTTTATATAATTCATTCATATGGATAATATGTGTATTTTATATGTCAGGATCCGAACAAGATATCTGCATACCGCGACAGAAGGTATCCAGGAACACAAGAGGAATATGAGCATGCTCTCCAAACTTCAACCACTGTCTACATTGGTAACATGTCTTTCTACACTACTGAAGAACAACTTTATGAGCTGTTTTCTCGAGCTGGAGAAATCAAAAAGATTGTTATGGGTTTGGATAAGAACACCAAAACACCTTGTGGCTTCTGCTTTGTCATGTAAGTCAAAACCATAGTTGTCAATAGCGGTGATAGCGGGCGCTATAGCGCGCTACGTTGCGATGCGGCTGTAGGCCGCTATATACTAAATATCGGTCATTTTTTCGTGATTAAGCAGTGTTTAGGGTTTTTTTTATTTTTATATATATTTTTTAATATAAAAAATTGTAGAAACTTATTTTTAGGCTTGTTATTCAACCAAACAGCTGCACCTTCCACACGTTCCACCGTAAAAGCTTATTTTGTGAATATAAACACTAATTATTTGCTTAAAAATTTTCTATTCCTTTATCTCTAGATATGAAATAGTGCTCACTATTTACCGCTATTCGCTACGTAGCATATAGGTGACCCGTCGCCATTTACCGCTATTAGCTATTGTTGTACAATTATGGTCAAAATCTCAAAATCTGTTAAACTTATTTAAATTCTAATCATAGTCAAATAATGTTATTTTTTGGTGTTTATGGTTTTGCAGGTACTACTCTAGGGAAGATACTGAAGATGCTGTGAAATACATAAGTGGGACCATTCTTGATGATCGTCCTATTCGTGTAGATTTTGATTGGGGATTCCAAGATGGAAGGCAATGGGGTCGTGGACGAAGTGGTGGACAGGTGTCACCTGAAACTCATGCTATAATTTTTTTTCTTCATTGTTAAGGTTTTTCACATTTTTGATCCATTTTGATTTATGATTTTGAGCAGGTGAGGGATGAATACCGCACGGATTATGATCCTGATATCCTTTTAAAAGTTTAAATTTTTTATAACTATATAGTGTAGTGTTACATTTTATGATCTTTTTGTTATGAAATAACATGTGACCTCTGTAATATTAGAGATCGATTCCTTGACTAGTCAAACATAGAGGCGGTTATGGGAAATTGGTGCAGAAAGAGTTAGAAGAACAAAGGCAGGTGGTGGATTATGGTGTCGGGTCATTGGGATCTTTTCAGCCGCCTCAGATGAGTCACAACTGTAAGTTCATAACTTTGCTTGTTCAGTTATTTAAATTCATCTTTCATTATATGCATTTGCTGAGTTTCATGTCTTGCAGATGGAAGACATGGAGGTGGTGGTGGTCATGGTGGGTCCCACCGATATGGTAGAGGAGGTGGAGGTGATACATGCATTTCCAGTTTTCATGCCTATATTATCCTTTGCTATTTAAATGCCTTTTAAAGAAAAGATAAGCTGTGTTTTAATCAAGTTTTTTCACAAACATTAGATTACCCTCGGAAGAGATACCGTGAAGATGACCGCCGGGGCCCAGATATCCCCAAGAGGAATTCTGAAAATGAACCTAGAAGAAACTCTGATAATGACTCCAGACAGGTAATTATTAATAATGTTTTGTGCTTTCTTAGGCTATGTGTAGTGGGGCTACAAATGGGGGGCAACGGGAGCAAGAACAACCCCCCCCCCCAATCTGTGGCGATAAGTGGAGTGACAAGGGGGTGGGGGCATGTATTTGTCGCCGGGCTTGTGTATGAGGCTGATGACATGGCGATCAAAGATTGGGGGTGGGGCGATTTTTGGGCTACAACACCGCTACCCCGGGCTACATATCGGGCCTCTTGCCACGTGTCTAAAACCCCCCCTATTTTGTAGCCGCTCCACTACACAGCCTTAGTTTTGTGATTGCCCTTTCAAAGAAGATTTAATTTGTTCTTGATAAAAACAGACTTTTTCTTAATAATAAGAATTATATTGTCGTATTTTCAGGAGAGAAATCCACGTTTTCGTGAGCGCGGTGACTCGGATGACGAGGAAGATGACCGGAAACGACATAAGTAAAAGGAATCTGTTCGTTGGTTACTGTCATTCTAGGTTAAGCTGTTGAAACATTTCATGTATGTACAATATCGTTGAGATCTATTTCTCATATCAATAGTTTGAAATTTCTAGGGAGAGAATGAATTCTTTTTATTTTGTTGCAATCTATGCTTCTACTCTAGTCTTGGGTTGGGTTCATGGGTTCATATACTTGATTGGAGGTGTCATGGGCTCATTTTCTATTTTGGTGGATTGATCGATTTATATAACTATTTGCATATGGTTTTTAAGTTGGTTAACCATAGTGTTCGAAGGTTGCCAATCGTGTCAAGTTGGTGGGCTTTGGGTTCACGAGTCGAATTGTTTAACCGAACGCAACCCATATTTTTTATCCGCTTATCTAAATTTGTCAAACGAGTTGATGGGTTGGACATGTTTAATTAAATGGTTGAGCTAGTCAATCAAAAAACATGTTTAGTACTTGCTTGGTTGAGTCAGAATTTGTCACGCTTACGTCCTATGTCTGATCCACATGTTTGTCCAGGTTTTGGGGAATAATTAGGACTTAAATGTCTTGATATAGTTAATTTTAAGTTTAAACAAACAAATCTAAGATGGGGTAAGCATTTTCATCACTCTTGGTTTGACTTTAACCAAAACAGTCCACCTTTCTAAGAAAAACAACTTGGTCAAATAACTCTCTTGAAGCTAGAGTTAACATAACAATATGACAATGCCAACCTGTAATGTTGCTTTGGTGTTTGCATGAGAAAACAAACTTAATATGCATCAAAGGATAAATATTGTCGTATCATGACATTTTCTACACACCTTGTCACATGGTTCAAGCTGAACCCTTCAAAGGTTTAATAATATCTTATATTTTGGTCAATCATCCCAGGAGTTTCAATAAAATGTAAGCGTGACAAGTATGTATGAAATGGTCTAAGGTTTGGCTCGTTGTTTTGGTCAAAACTAATATCATAGAAGTTGTGTCATGCATAATTATTAGCTCTTTTTTTTAAGCAACATGGAGTAAATTATCATGTCTTAAATCTCATTGTTAGGTGTTGTATATTATATAATATTTCTTACTAGCATATATCTAATACTTTGTTTAATCAAAGACTTTTCAATTTCAAACAAAGCGCCAGTCTAACGGATTGAAACACTTTTTTTAGAGCATTTTCCGTCAGGATCTATATCTCTATAATTACACTAAAAAGTGAAAGTCACTACATTTTCTCTCTTCTGTTTAATTAAATAATAACTTTTTTATACTTTTATCATTATATTTTATTTACTACTTTCACTCACTAATTACTTTTAAATAACATTAAAAAGTTATAGATGATGAACAATGTTTCTTCAAATTTACTCATCAACAAAAGTTTCTTTATTTCCTCAACTCACGATCACTTACAACTACTTTATATAATATAGAGAATCTACTCATAAAACTATAAAGGATATGCTGAGAAGTTGAAAATGATGATAAGTTATTAATTTTATGACATATTATAATTTCTTTTCTATCTACCTCGTATATTTTTTTACTAAAACAAACAAAAGAAAAGGTCGAAGGATGAATTATGGCAAACGACGTGGGCTTTCTAGCGTAATCAAACAATATGAATGACATATTTTATGTCTGATTTTTACCATTTCCATGAAGAAGTTTTCTATGCATAATGTTCTTTTATTTGTTACGCGCCAAATTCTGAAAAGAAAGAAAAAACAAATGTAACTGTTCCGCGTAACTATAGGATGCATGGCAATGATGACATTTAAAATATTAATATTAAAATAATATAGACTATATTAACTTTGACGTTTACGTAGGCATCTGGTGATGCTTGGGTTTAGTCACGGGGTGATCGAAGTCACGGACTCAAAAATTTCCAGGACGATGATTCGGTTCGTGTTGGTGATTCGGGCTGGGTCGGTGATTCGGGTCCGGTCAGATCAAACAATATGACATATATATATCTAATTTTTCTTCATTTATTCAAACAATTGTTCTTACAATAAAAAAAACAAAAACAAATTAGTTTTTTAACCAACAAAGACCTAAAATATTCATGATGATACGAGAGGAAGGGTGAGTAGAGATAAAAAAATTTGGTATTGATACCGGTAGCTGTACCGAAATTGGTACAGATTTGGTACCGTCGGTACCGAATAGATACCAAAGTTTTGAATTTTGGTACCGGTATATCTCAAATTTTACTTTCAATACTTGTATCGAACTGAATATTTTGGTATAGGTACCGTCACCGGTACCGTAGTGATCTCATCCCTAAGGGTGAATACCTAGAAGAAGAATTGCTAAGACCTAAAATATTTATAAAAACAAATCTTTTACTATTTGACTACTATTTTGTAACTTTTATTTATGAATATTGCGAGGTTTAAGAAAAAAAAACAAACGATGGGGGTATTATATTTAAAAAAAATCAATAGTGACCGGCCTGTAGTATTTTGGAATTAGAGAAAAATCGTGAAATTTACTCTACTGACGGAGAAAACGGCAGTGGCCGGGGCCACCCCCGGTCCTCACATAGCTTCGCCCCTGGGCATCCCATACTGTAAACGTATGCCACCAAAGGATATTCATTATTTCATTAAACTGAATTGAGTTACAAGTTCGGTGTTAAGTTGAAATTTTAAATCGGTTTTCATTTTCATAAAATCTAAATTTTGTTCCAACTGACTAAACTGAATAAAAAACAACGTGTATTTTTAAGTTTTGTCACCAATAAATATACAATTTTAGTTTAATCTTATATAGTCTAACATGATACCTATACAAATAATAATAAAAAAAAACATTATTATTTGGTTTATTTGGGTGAAACCATATCGAAAACTGAATTGAAATTCGGTTTCAAACTGCATCTCTATGAAGAATACTCGAAACTCCAGGGAGGTTCCGAGAGGAACTATGAAACGATATAAATGTAATTAAACTACAAGGAGCCTTAAGTTGGATCATTGTACAAATACTCAATGCTCCTTCATGCCAAGTGCCCATGTCCAAAACCATAACATAAGAAAAGGCCTAGAAGCATACATATTATTGCTACAACAACTAGACTTACGTATCAAAGTCATCACATGATAACAATAATACATGAAGACATGAAGTCTTTCAAAGTTGACCGACTAAAAAAAGAAATGCAAACACATTTACTCGATGAGAAAGAATAACAAACTCCCAAAATGAACATAAATCATGCCGAAATGTACATCACATATGACTAATATGAGTAAGGAACCACAACTTTCGTATTTTGTATCATTGCAACATAGGTAGGTGTCGACAAAAATATTTTTCTCGAGTTTTGCCCGTCACTCCTGGTCTCTTTTAGACATGGCACCACATGATATCAACAATACATAAGTCTTTCATAGGTGACCGACTAAAAAAAGAAACATAAACACATTTATACGATGAGAAAGAATAACAAACTCCCAGTGAACACAAACCATGCCGAAATGAACAAGTCACGTATGACTAATATGAGTAAGGAACCACAACTTTCGTATTTTGTATCCTTGCAAGTTGCACCATAGGTAGGTGTTAAAGGGGTATTATCGGCTCAGTTTAATGAGTTGTCGACAAACATATTTGTGTTGAGTTTTACCCATCACTCCTTGCCTCTTTTAGACAAGACACCAATTGTTTAGTGTCGGTTGTTGTTCATTGGCGTTGGGAATTTCATGCCCATGATCGTAAGTAGTCATTGACTATGCTTTTAGTGATCATGATTTCAATTGACCACATACATATAAGTGTCTAAGTTAGCATCAATAATTGGTGCGTTGTCATAAAAATATCTGTCATGAATGATTTTTTTAAGAATATCCACAACAACAAAATTCAACAAACGGACATATAAACGTTGTATTATAATATTTCAAATTTTTTCTTAAAAACCCACACTTTTTCAACAACAAGCCTTCACGTACCATATTAAATATATTATAATTATATATGTAAATAAAAGATCTAATACAATAATCTGTTATCGTACATTACGTACACAACATCCTTATCCCTTGATTTCAAAGACAAGCTAACCCTAAAATCACAACAACGCGATTTGTTCGATGTCCGCCGCCTCTGCCGTCCCGTGAAAGTCCACCATCCACCGTCGCAACCATTATCTACCTTCGTGAGCCTCGTCCTCTTCTACCGCGACCATCGATGACTCTCTTATCGTTGTTCACAAGTTTGTATATTTTAGCAATTGATCAATTAACCAACTAAAATTGAAATTGCTGAAGCCAATTGATCAATTAACATAGAAACTGATCCAATTAATCATCAATTTATCCAAACAAACAAATATGGATCTTCAATCGAATCAATTTTTGACTTGAGCATAATAAAGTTTTAACCTTGAAAGTATTAGGTTTTAAGCTTGAACGTTTTAAGTTTTAACCTTGAAAATATAAGGCTTGAACGTTTTAAGTTTTAACCTTGAAAATATCAGGTTCTAAGCTTGAACAATTTAGGTTTTAACCTTGAATGTTTTAGATTTTAACCTTGAACGTTTTAGGTTTTGGAAATTGACTTGAACGTTTTTGCTTTTTTAACCCTTAACTTGTTTGCGTACGTAATGTACGTTAAATCACCCCTATATATTTGTTCTTCCTTCTTACTTCAATTTTAATTTGTGTTGCTCCAAACTTTTTTAAACGAATCTACTTCGTAGACAATCTTTTTAATTTTACTCACACTTACCTTTTTTTTTAACGAACAACTAACTAACGCTGGGTACTTTGTACGCGGCCCCATTGGCTAAAGTTAGCCCAAGCCGGCACGAGTCCGGACGTACGGAGCCCCTAACGGTCCACCATTGAAGGATTCTACGGATAAAACCCGACCCCCACGCCCGCTAAACAACACGACAACAAGGAGCCGGTAAAACCGGGTGAGATCAGAACTCGAACCCAGGCAAGCCAGGGCCATTCCTCATATCTCCCATATAAATTGATGATAGTAAGATTTAAACCCCCTACCTCTCACTATTAAAGTGAGTACTCTAACATTGAACCACATCCAATTTATAACACTCACACTTACCTACTTACCGTGTATCTTACTACTCTACTAAATAACTACTACTACATGCCACTTGTCACACTCTCATTAATTCTCATATTTTTTTAACCCATTATCTAAAATATGGATCTTACATGGGTCATTACCCACCTAGTTTATTGTTATTCAATCTTACTATCTTTTATTCTTATATAACCCTAAATACCAAAATTCTCCCAACTCCATCACTATTACCGCCCTTCTCCATGGCCTCCACCATCACCCTTGCCGGCAACGAAATAGCCCCTATCCACGGCGCCACCACCACCACCACCACTACTATCGCCCCTCTCCACGGCCACCACCACGACCACATCCTCTATATATGGATTATAGATTGTTAACATATGTTCCTTTTCGTATCCAAACGTGACGATTCTAATACGAAGCTTATCGTTTTCTTTTCGGTCTTTCTGATTTGATTAGACTAGGTAATGATATGATGATGGATAATAATCATAATATGATTATGTATTTATTATTAGTTTTAATTATTGCTCTATATATTAGTACCTGGTCTAATCCATATCTAGAGGATGATATGATCCGGTAGTTTAGGTTGGCAGTTTCCCATACTGTCATTTGATGTCTCTTTAAGCTTTTTAAAGGTTTATATATTTATGCTTCTAATTAAAAAGTAATCTGATATCATATATGTATATACAATTTGTATTGTGCTGTATTTGTTTCTTTTTTAAGAAAATGTTAACCATAACTTAGTTGTCTTACATATTCATTTATATGTATGTATATAATTTATTTTCAAAGGTTTTTATTATTTCATAGCTTTACACATTCTGGTTTGTTTTTCATATGTTTATTAGTTTGAATTTTTTGACATAATGTGTTTAATTGTTACTTGGCAAATAAATTATATTATTTGAACATGGTGTATTAATAATGACTTTCTATCATGATGCAGCTTGCACCATTGACCCAACGAAAAAGAAGAAAAACAAGGTGGTTATTCAAGATCCTCGAGAAGATTCTGTTGAACAGTTGTATGAGAAAACCGATAGCTTCTCTGGTAAGTGAAACAATCTTACCAATTTTCTTTTCATAATTCTTTTGAAGTTATGCCATATGTTTTACCTTTTGATAATCCAAATTTGGCATGGAGTCTCTTAAACTCTTGAGCCTACATTTACTGGTTTGAAAAAGAAAAAGAAGAAACATGTTAGTTATAAATTTATACAGTTATACATTCACTCCACAGTCCACATTGTACCCTTTACTACATGAAGAGGTATGTACCCGCCTCAACACCGAGCAAGGCGGGTCAACCCACAAGATATAGACAAGAGGCTTGAAATCAAGACATTACGAAGGCACAAAGCCAAAACCTATGCGCATGGCGCATATCACATATGCTCATGCATCACATGCTCAGGCATCATATGCCCAGGCACCACACATGCTCAGGCATCATATGCCCAGGCACCACAGATGCCCAGGCATCATATATGCTCACGCATCACATATGCTCACGCATATCACATATGCGCGTGGCGCATCAGCGCGCGGCGCATATCACATGCTCGTGCATATCACATCTGCGCATGAAACATCTGCGCGTGAGAATAAAGAGAAGACCTCGCGCATCCTCAGGATTGGCGCATATCACACATGCACATAATCAACCTCGTCCTTATCCAAATCAGGATTAGGGCAACCTTGATTGTGCACGTCAGACAACCTTCTAGAAGGTATCTTTTTAAGGAATAAGAATATGCTGATGTCGACAGCTGCCAATGAAAGGTGGACAACTCAGCATAAACCATGTGCTTCCACGTGATTATAACCAATGAAAAAGCACCAGGTGTCCCCAAGGACACGTGGCGCAAAGCAATTGGAGGAGGCCAGCAAGGCCCTGATTAGGTCTAAGCCCAATCAGTGGAAACCCTAGCACTATAAATACCACATCAACTCCACAAGGAGGGATCATCCAATATCATCTGATAACATCCAATTACAGAGTATTCAGCTATTAAGCAATACACTCCAAATTCCTTACTCTCACATATTATTATCTTCTCCCACAAATACTTATTCTCACACCGGAGGGTTACCCCAAAGAGGACCCCTCTGTCCCTTTCTGAGGGGTAAGTTTACGGTGCTGTTCATTTTGTAGGTGGAAGAACCCAGATCCAAGAGAAACCATCGGTGAAATAGCATAATCACACCCGAGGAAAGTAGATCGTCTACCAGTGAGTCGATCCACGTTTCTTCATTGGCGCCATCCGTGGGAACCAGTGAGTCGATCCACGTTTCAATCAACAGGTTCCTAGCGAACCATGCAAGTAAATCTACCCCGTTTGTCAACACATTGAGGAATTGCTTAAAGAAAAGCCAATTCAAATGGACTCCTGAGGCCGAGCAAGCTTTCAGTGAGATAAAAGAATGTTTGATAAATCTGCCCGCGCTCACAGCTCCACTACCTGGTGAAACTTTGACATTGTACTTATCAGCAGGAGAGCGCGCCATCGGCGCAGTATTGTTGGTGGATCGCAAGGGAATCCAAACGCCAATATACTATGTGAGTCGGGTGCTGACAGATCCTGAGACGCGCTACTCCATCATGGAAAAGTTAGTTTTGTCACTAACACACGCGTCGCGCAAGCTTCATAGATATTTCAATGGTCATCCCATTGAAGTTCTAACTGGTTACAACATCCAGCAAGTCTTGCGGCGTCCCGCGCTCTCAGGAAGGCTGACAAAGTGGGCGCTGGAATTAGGTGAGCACACGATCGCCTATAAGCCCCGTCCAGCAATAAAGGGACAAGTCTTGGCTGATTTCGTTGCCGAACTCCCCGAAGGAAAAATTGAAGAGGCTCAGCGCGAGGTAGACCCTCCGCGAGCCAATGATGAAGAAAATGTGTGGAGATTATTCACCGACGGAGCTTCAAACAACGAAGGATCCGGCGCAGGCCTCAAGCTGGTGGATCCAGAGAATCAGGAATATACTTACGCCATCAGGTTGGACTTCAAGAGCACCAACAATGAGGCTGAGTATGAAGCCCTGCTGGCTGGCCTGCACATCGCGCACAAATTCGGAGTTAAAAAGCTGGAGGCTCATGTTGATTCATACTTGGTAGCAGCACAGGTCAATGGCCTTTATGATGCCAAGGAGAACACCATGCCTCTGTATCTAGAGCAGGCGAAAAAGCTCATCGAGCAATTTGACTGCTTCAGAATCATTCATATCCCGCGCAGCGAAAACAAGTCTACTGACGCGCTGAGCAAGATGGCATCGACCAGCTTCGATCACTTTGGCAAAGATGTCAGGGTGGAAGTAATGAGCAACCCGTCGGTGGGAGCGAAGTCTGTCCTTGTAACTCATACAACCCCTTCGTCATGGATAACTCCAATAATGGAATTCTTGAAGGAGGGAACAGTACCAGACGATCGCGCACAGGCAAGGAAGATAAGACACAAGTCGCAAAACTATGAACTGCTTGATGGTACATTATATCGACGCTCTTATCTTGGACCGCTCATGAAATGCCTAGATGCTGAGGAAGCAAGCTATGTGATCAGAGAGATACACGAAGGAATCTGTGGAATACATGCTGGCCCGCGCATGGTGGTTGCCAAGGCAATGAACGCAGGTTACTATTGGCCAGGCATGTATTTGGACGCTTTAAAAGTGATCCAAAAATGCAAAGCATGTCAGAGCTATGCGCCAAACACCATGCGGCCAAAGAACAACTTGATTCCGGTGACCTCTGCATGGCCTTTCCACAAATGGGCAATCGATATTGTGGGTCCCCTACCGCAAGCGCAAGGACGAGTAAAATTTTTGGTAGTGGCGGTAGACTATTTCACGAAATGGGTCGAAGCCAAGCCACTAGCAAAAATCACAGCCGAGGCGATGAAGCAGTTTATCTGGAGCCACATCATATGCCGTTTTGGCTTGCCCATGGAAATTGTGAGCGATAATGGCAAACAATTCACTGACAGGAAGATATCAAACTGGCTCAAGGAATTGCGCATCAACCAAATCTTCACTTCGGTATACCACCCTCAGGGGAATGGCCAAGTGGAGCGCGCGAATCAAAGCTTGTTAAATGGGCTGAAGAAAAGGTTGGAGGGAGAATCCCATTCTTGGGTCGAAGAGCTACCTAATGTCCTGTGGGCACACAGGACATTAAGCAAAACCAGCAATGGTGAATCCCCGTTCAGCCTAACCTATGGAACGGAGGCAATGATTCCAGCAGAAATTGGATGCCCATCCCATAGAGTGCTCATGATGAGCAAGATTGATAACGAGCGCGAAAGAAGGTTGGATCTCAACTTACTTGAAGGGCGCAGAGAGGCGGCTATCATCAGTGAAGCCAAATACAAGAAAAAACTGGAAAAATATTACAACCAGCGTGTGAAAGAATGCCACTTCAAGAAAAATGATTTTGTCCTTCGAAACAATGAAGCTAGCCGCGCAATACCCCCGGGAAAAATGTCCCCCAATTGGGAGGGACCTTATCAAGTCTCGGAAGAATTGGGAAAAGGCGCATACGCTTTAAAAGATTTGAATGGAAAGAAGATCCCGCGCGCATGGAACGCGGCACAGCTTAGAAAATGTTTCATGTAAAAAATGTCAAGTTTGTAATCAAGGCTTTTTAAGCCATTATGAATAATGATACGCGCTATCTTCTCTTAATGTGGATTCTATTACCTTTTGCATACATGTTTCACACTTCCCTTTATTAATTTTGAGCAATATGACAACATTGTATTGACATCAAAATGAAATAAAACGAAGTAAAACATACATGCGCGAGCTTCAAGCTCAAACGCGTTAACGAGTCTTAACTCTAAAACGTCAGGGCCTTAGCCCAATTCTATTATCTTTTGCATACATGTTTCACACTTCCCTTTATTAATTTTGAGCA
This sequence comes from Bidens hawaiensis, assembly GCF_021521415.1. NCBI lineage: Eukaryota > Viridiplantae > Streptophyta > Magnoliopsida > Asterales > Asteraceae > Bidens > Bidens hawaiensis. Next base: position 105,602 of record NW_027495149.1, on the reverse strand, counting down.
ATATGACAACATTGTATTGACATCAAAACGAAATAAAAACGAAGTAAAACATACATGCGCGAGCTTCAAGCTCAAACGCGTTAACGAGTCTTAACTCTAAAACGTCAGGGCCTTAGCCCAATTCTATTACCTTTTGCATACATATTTCACACTTCCCTTTATTAATTTTGAGCAATATGACAACATTGTATTGACATCAAAACGAAATAAAAACGAAGTAAAACATACATGCGCGAGCTTCAAGCTCAAACGCGTTAACGAGTCTTAACTTTAAAACGTCAGGGCCTTAGCCCAATAATGTGAGCCTTAGCTCAAATCACTCACAACATCCATCCTACATACTGCGCAGCCTGACCATAAAAATACCTAAGCACAACTAAGGCAAAGCAAATGCCAAAACATAGTTGTTAAGGTCTCAGGTCGAGGTCGCGCATGAAATTGTAATGGATATCTGAGTAACACATATTGACACGTAAAGGCTAAAAAACTCATAATTCCATGCGCGATAACGTCGCGCAAAAGAGGAATAATGAAAACGCCAAGGCGCGTGTCAACATAATCAAGATATGGCAAAATCACTTACAATATGACAAGGATTAAGTATAATAATTTCCTTACAACCTTGTTCTTATTTCAACGTGTAAGCATATCTTATATTCAACATGCAATATAAAGAGATGAATGGGGAATGCGCAAGATGCGAAGAAGGGAAAAACAAAATTTCATTCCAAAGCATTGAAATTTACAAGTATACAAGATGAAAAGATACAAACTACAAATAAAAATAAAAAACATGAAGGGCTTCTCAAGTCTCCACGTCGACGTCAGCCTCTTCATAGTCATCATCATCGCCCTCAGCATCTGGCGCAGCCCGCTCCTCATCTCCAAACTGACCATAGTCAAGTTCTTCGTCTTGAATAGATTCTTCTATCACAATAGTGTCAGGAGCGGATCCTTTGGCCACGCCAGAGCCGCTAGCAACGCCAGCATTCCCCGCGCCATCATCGCCGCCGCCAGCCCCCTCGCACTCGTCAAGTAATTTCTTTAGCGCGCCGAGATCGGGCTGGTCAGCAAGCGCGGATATCTGCAAATCATAAGGAAAAATATGAGTATAAAAGGACTTGGAAAATAAGTCAAGTTTATCTCGTTAAGGTTAAAATACCTGTGCAAGGATGGGAATGGGAGTATTCAAATACTTCTCCCCCATCGCGGCCATGTCCGCGCAGGCAGCGTCGCTCTGATAAGGGTACTCGGATGGGTTCTTCTTCAACATGCCATATTCATAGCCATCCGTAAACCCTTCAGCTCGACCAACCAAGCGCGCGGCAGCGTTGCAGTCCATCACAAGGGCCTGAAACTCGTCTGAGTATTTCATCGCGTAAGCGCAACGAGTCATGCCCTGTGAGATTAGCCATTGGCGATCCTGCGCGAGGGAAGCAACAGACGTCTCGAGGGCAGGAACCTGAGAGTTTAATAACTCAATAGTTTCCTTAGTCTGTTTCAGCTCCTCTTTGTCGGACGCTGCTGCCGCCAAGGTCTCTTCCTTCTCCGCCCGCGCAGCATCAAGTGCTTCCTGGCTAGACGCTGCCGTCGCCAAGGCTTCATCTTTATCGGCCTGCGCGCCCGCCAGCTCCTTCTTCAGGCGGGCAACCTCACTCTCCAGCGATGATTTGTCAGTTATAGACTGGACAAGAGCTTGGTCACGCGCCTCCGCGTCCAGCTCCAAGTCGTGCACTTGGCGTGCGTACTTGGCCGCGTCCGCCTCGGCTGCCTGCAGCTTCTCCCGCGCAGCCTAGAGCTCATGCCCGCGCTTCACAAACGCGGTGTTGGCACTTGCCCTGTTCTCACTGAGCTCTGCTTGGAGCTTCTCAGCTCTCTCTCGAGCATCAGAAAGATGCCAAGCAGATACTTTAGCCTCTTGCTTGGCTTCCGCAAGAGCATCACGTACCTTCACGTAATCATAGCGTAGCTCTTGGGAAGCAGCAAAGAAAGCCGACCCAGCAAACAGATGGTCTTTCAGCAAGTCATCGCGAGCGCGGGCCTCCTGAAACCTCCTTTCAGCTGGAGGCACAGAATGAGCCCAGAAGTCCTCACACACACCCATGGATTGAAATTAGCTGTCCTCAGTAATATTCCATCTCGGGCGGTAAATGTGATCGGCTTCCTGCAAACACAAAAAAATTATCTAAGTCATCAAAACACTAAGATGGAAGTCCGCGCAGCGGAGCAAAAACGAACCTATACCTGCGGGGATGAAGCAAAAAAGTCAGCGCCAGGCCCACGAGAAGACTCCGCCACAAAACCTCGTGGCGCGACAGGGCTGGCGCGCCCACTGTCGGGGCCTTCACCTTCAAACTCCTCATCCTCCTCTGAAACAGGCCTCTTCTCCTGCGACCTAGAACCAAAATCAGTCTCGAGAGGAGGGCTGTGCGCAGGAGGAGGTGAGGGAGGTCTCGACGCCGCCAGGTCGGCGCGTAAAACGGCCTCCTGCTCCTTTGTAATCCCGATAAGGGGAGATTCAGCGCTTGCAGGAGCAGGAGCAGAGCCAACGGCGCTGGCACCAGCGCCAGGAGTGCCGCCAGCAGCTTGTGCGCCAGCTACGACTCCTATGAAAAAATCAACAAAAAGAAATGGTTCATGACTTGATCTAAAATAAAAAAGTCAGAAAATACAAGCACAATACGTACCTTGGCGCAACTCCGTTCGCGAGGCAAACATCGCCATGAAGTCCATTCTACCCTTTTTCGAGGGTAAAACAGGGGACTTCGAAGCGACCTCCGGCGCAGCCTCGGCATCTTGTTGCGCTGTCGCCGGCTCTACAAGCATTTGAGTGAGCAAAGATCCATTAGTAATTCTATCAGAATCGCGCTCATAGAACCATGAAGGATAAGCAAGGTAAACCTGTCGAAGGCGCAACGCCGCTCCCCTTTTCCACCGCGCGAAGGGAGGAGGTAGTAGCACCATACCTCGTGTGGACAGGAGGTCTGCCCACTTTTTGAGGCAGGGAAGACAAGGAAAACTTGGTGGTAAACACCTGGGTTTTCTCAAGTCCCTTCGCCTGAGTAGAAGGATCCTGAGCAACAGGGGCAACATCTTTTTTCTGTTTCTTACTGGCCCCTGCGCCAGTTTTCCCCTTAGCTTTACGCTTTAGTTGGGGCGCCTCCTCCTCCTCCTCCTCTTCCGCGAGCTCCAGCTCGTAGTTTTCAAGCGCATCTACAATACGTGCAACAGAAATGTTAGCCAAATTTGGTATTATAAAAAAAAAAAAAATGCATAAGTACAAAGGCTTACCAGGCGCATCGCTGTCAAAGACAAATCCCAGATCAACAGGGATGAACATGTCATCAAAGCGATCGGGGAAGCCAACCTCCCCAGCGCCCAGCGCGACGGAGCCACCCTCCATATGTTCATCATAGGCGGCGTGGACATACTCCTTGCTGACTGCACAAAACAAATCAAATGATATCAGCAAAAAGATAAGTATTCGCGCAGAAGTAATGCAATGAGATCAACTTACACAAGCCGTCAACTTGGATCACGGGCTCAGTCGCGCTGTCAGCCCACCTCCTGCTCATACCCACCCCCACCAGCGCCTCCTCACAAATTTTCTTGGCGGGGGATGGTTCGGCGGTCAACTTTTTAACCCAGGCGCCAGTTGGGTTCTTGAAGACACCCACATCCGCAGGCGCAGAAGAGATCGCGCGCATGGTCATGCGGATGGGGATCACACCAGCCCTGATGTAAAAAAACCTCTCAGACCAGTCATGAAGGCTCTTGAATGAAACAGTTGAGCACTTCACCTTCTGACTGCGAGGAATAAAAGAGAACCAAGAGTCTTGGATCTTGGGCTTGTAAAAAAACTGAAAGCGCCGAGGGGTGGGCTCCTCGCGCTGAGATTTGCACATGAACTCAAAATGAGTCATGCGCACAAGTCCAAACGGATGGACTTGGGATATATGAATCCCATAGAACCTAAGCAGCGCACCCACAAACCTTGTCATCGGGAGACGAAGGTTGCAGTGGGTGAAAAAATGGCAGTAAAGGGATATATAGCCGGTAGGCGGGTCCGCCGCCGTTTGCCCGGCCCCAGGCAACATGCAGCCAAACACAGGGAGAAAACCCTGAGAGGCGATAAGGCTGTCAAGATCAGCCTGCCTCAGTTTGCAGGGGATTTCATTCCACCTCTTCACGGCCTTGGTCCTCCCTACCTCCTCCGATGAGGCCTCAGCAGCCTTCTTCCCCTTGCCGGTCTTCTTCAATGTAGACATTACTAACGATTTTCTACGGCAATGGATGGGGGAGATTGTGTTGTCTGAGCTATCAGACATACAACTGTGACAACGAACAAAGGACTATCTGAAGAACAGAGACCTGGAAGCAGAAGACAGCTAATCGGAATAGAAAGAAAGAAAGAAAAGAGCTCAGAATAATAAACAAGAAGATGAAGGATAAAAAACTCTAAGGGCTGGCTTTTATAGGCCCAGGAGAGAGAAATATTGGTGCTGATCGGACTTCACGCGCCCCCACTCGCAGGTGTAAGCCAACGCGAGCGCGACACGTGTCCCTGACACTGTGTGAGGGGACACGAAAAGAAACTCTACAGCTGTTGCCAGAATTCACGCGCCACCACTCGCAGGAACGGACCAACGCGAGCGCGACACGTGTCCCTGACAGCATGTGAGGGGACACGAAAGGCAACTGTAGCACCTCGAGCACACGAAAGGTCTGACACGTCTCCATCACTGGCCCACATCAGCAACAACCAACCACGTACAGGGACGATTCGTTTGCAACCAAAAGGATAGAATTTCGCGCAACGATGAATAATAAGAAGAAAAAGACAAACCCCTACTAAAAGAACAAACTGTTAAGTCTAATATCTATCTTGCCTCGCTCGCGCGAGACAAGACACACATTAGACTGGGGGGGCTTGAAGAGGTATGTACCCGCCTCAACACCGAGCAAGGCGGGTCAACCCACAAGATATAGACAAGAGGCTTGAAATCAAGACATTCCGAAGGCACAAAGCCAAAACCTATGCGCATGGCGCATATCACATACGCTCATGCATCACATGCTCAGGCATCATATGCCCAGGCACCACACATGCTCAGGCATCATATGCCCAGGCACCACAGATGCCCAGGCATCACATATGCTCACGCATCACATATGCTCACGCATATCACATATGCGCGTGGCGCATCAGCGCGCGGCGCATATCACATGCTCGTGCATATCACATCTGCGCATGAAACATCTGCGCGTGAGAATAAAGAGAAGACCCCGCGCATCCTCAGGATTGGCGCATATCACACATGCACATAATCAACCTCGTCCTTATCCAAATCAGGATTAGGGCAACCTTGATTGTGCACGTCAGACAACCTTCCAGAAGGTATCTTTTTAAGGAATAAGAATATGCTGATGTCGACAGCTGCCAATGAAAGGTGGACAACTCAGCATAAACCATGTGCTACCACGTGATTATAACCAATGAAAAAGCACCAGGTGTCCCCAAGGACACGTGGCGCAAAGCAATTGGAGGAGGCCAGCAAGGCCCTGATTAGGTCTAAGCCCAATCAGTGGAAACCCTAGCACTATAAATACCACATCAACTCCACAAGGAGGGATCATCCAATATCATCTGATAACATCCAATTACAGAGTATTCAGCTATTAAGCAATACACTCCAAATTCCTTACTCTCACATATTATTATCTTCTCCCACAAATACTTATTCTCACACCGGAGGGTTACCCCAAAGAGGACCCCTCTGTCCCTTTCTGAGGGGTAAGTTTACGGTGCTGTTCATTTTGTAGGTGGAAGAACCCAGATCCAAGAGAAACCATCGGTGAAATAGCATAATCACACCCGAGGAAAGTAGATCGTCTACCAGTGAGTCGATCCACGTTTCTTCACTACACATCTACAAATGCCTGAATGTGAGCTTTTTTGTGTTCATTTTAGGTTCAGACCGATCTCTTGAATGATGATAATAAAAATGCTGATGAAGATCTATATTTTAATACAGTCGTTTGTTGATTAATTTATTGTTCCCCATAATGTTTTTCTTTTTAATTTTCTTTGAATAACGATTATAGTTTTCGGTTGTTTAGATCCCATTGGAGATGAGTAGGATCGAGAAGGAATTGACTTGCAGTCACAAAAACTTCCATGGGAAGGAATGACCGTGATTACACGTATTAGTTACACAATCTTGTGTTTCAAGAATTTGATGACATGGCTTTTTATAGTTCAACTGCAATATATATTTTTCAGCTTCTGGATCGAGTCTTTCATATCCTTCGTGAAAATAATCTGGAGCTTATTGGAGACAGAAGGAGAATTATCATGAGATCACCGCAAGTTCATGAAGGAAAAAAAACCCATCTTTGTGAACTTTATGGATCTTTGCAAATCATATTTGATCAAGTTGTTACTTTTTCCACTTTAAAATTATCCAGTTAAAAGTAGAAGTGGCAAATGGGCGAGTGTTGCAGATTAGTTATCGAGTAAAAAAAGTAGGTCTAATCGGATCCAGGGACATCCGGTTGATCTAAACACACATTTTTTCGGTTATAACTTAATTGTTTGTTTACCATATATTACTTGCTTGTGGCATGAAAGCAAGGAAACATGGTTTTCTATTGTAATAAGAATCATATATATAATGTTTTCTTTATTTAACAATGTTGGTTATTGCTGACTTTTGTTTGTTTTTTGGGTTCATACTTAAATATCAGCAGCGTTAGCCCTACAGGGAAAACTTCCAGCATTAATACTACTAGCATGTACAAACTAAAACCCAATGAAAACAAAACCAAAAATTTTAAAACCGAACCAAAACCTAAAACTAAAAAAAAAACGAAACCAGTAACCAAAAACTGAAATGAAACCAACCAATATAAGCGAACCTAAAGAAAGTACGAAACCAAAATTTAAACAAAAACTAAAATACAGTGAAATTAAAAATTATCATTACCTCAAAAATTAACACGAAGAGTTAGATTTTCAAAATAATATTAAAAAGAAAACCCAAATAAACTCGCGTAACACGCGGGCTAAAAGCTAGTAAAGTATAAACTATACCTCTCATATTCAAATTAAATTACTACAATTAACACGAGGGGAAGTTTCCTTTGACACATTCAAATTAAATTATATTTTTCTAAATCCTAATGAGCATTTTTAAAACGATTTTAACTAAAAAAAATAACTACCCTCACAACATAGTTTAAGAAATATATTAATTTCTTTATATTGTTATTTTAAAAAATATATAAATTTGTAAAATCATCATTGTGCAATTAAACAAATAGAATCTCCATCATATCGTTATTAACTTATTATTCCACTTGCACATACATGTACAAACAATTTTAAACTAAGATTCCAGTAACAACAAAAAGTCAAGTGAACTTGTTTCGTGGGAGTTGCCGATTAAACGTAAATAAAACCAAACCCATATCACCTTAACTTCTTAACACACTTTCATTGAATATTATTATTATTATTATCAAATCGAAGTTTTATATAATTTACTATAAAACGATTACAATAAAGTGGCAGGCAAACGGGCAACAAGCTGCGCCGCAACCCCCTTTTAAACAGCAAAGCCAATCCTGCTAAAAACGAAGCTTTGGGACCTAGAAGCTGAAGAGGTTCCGTGTACGACGCGCTGAACCCTACTCAAAAATTTCACAGCCTCTGGAGCCAGAAAACCAAATGTATCAAAGGCAAATGGTAGAAAGACATGTTGATTATCTAAACAAGCTTTCTCGTGTTTAACAACTTTGCCCGATTCAGCCTTCAACGCAGCCTGACCCACAACAAACCCACGGTCCCTGAGCCCAACAAGAGGAGACACTCCTGTAAGATCCACACAGGCGTGTTTCCCCCCTGCCCACCCGAACACAAGAATATCAGCTGGTCGTAAAGTAGACCTCCCTTCAATAGGATCCGTGAGAAAGTTAACAGGGGCCTCCTTTTTAGCAGAAATCCCTGCCCGTTTAAGAACATCACACAGAACATCCCTAACCAGATCATGTCTGTATTTAAAGCCAGGCAATTCTTTGCAATGCACCGCATGGTCACCAAAAGAATCCAAACAGACCTTACGACAAATTGGGCAAGGTTCATCCGTCGGGAACATAGGGATCATTAACCGGTACTTAAGGATAGCCCGATACTCCAAACCCGACATACGTTGGCCTAATCCTTCAATGGGGATGGTTTTATTTACGTTCAAAAGAATCCAAACGTACCATGTGGAACCAAGATCAGTTCAAAGGCTAATGGTCCAAAGTCATCTCAGGAGGTCAAACATTATTCTTTGATTCCGTCTATATATCATCTTCATTAATCATTTTTCAATCCCCATTTCTTTATCTTCCATACCCAATTCCCATTAAGATCCACTTACAATAATATTTAAATTTTGTGAAGTTATAAGTTTAAAGTCTAGACAATTATGAAGATTTGTTTCCCATGTTTACAATGCTTCTGTTCAACTTCAGAGGACAAGGTGGTCCATAAGATTGAAAAAGGTTATTACAAGTTTGAAAAAAATGGATTTTTTTTTAAGAATTTGATATGAATATCATGGGTTATTGTTTTCTTGATTTTTAAGGTGTTTTTCAAGAATTTGATAAAAAATGTGAAATACAGGTGGAGAGAGTGGTACAAAATTTAGGTTATTTTCTTACAATGAGCTAAAAGTTGCTAGTGATGGTTTTAGTTCCAAGAATAAAGTTGGAGAGGGAGGATTTGGTGCTGTTTATAAGGTGATTTTTGTAAAAAAAATAAAAAGTATTATTTTTTTATCTGAAATTATAAGAAGAAGTAGAAATTTTGGAAGAATTCTCTGTTTTTTTTTACATTAATGTGCATTGAACAGGGCCAACTAAGAGACGGGACTACCGTGGCGATAAAGGTGTTATCGGTTGAACTCGAGTCAATGAGAGGAGAACGCGAATTCATATCCGAAATTGCTGCATTATGCGATGTACAACACGAGAATCTTGTAAATCTTCATGGGTGTTGTGTTGAAGGAGCTACAAGATGTTTGGTTTATGATTATATGGAAAACAATAGCCTTGCATATCAATTTCTAGGTATTTTTTTCTTTTATTATTTTCATAAAGAAAAATAAGTTTAGTCATGTGGTGATTGTTACTAACTGTCCATTTTTTTTATGTATAGGTGGTGAGCAAACCAGGTACAATTTTGATTGGACAAAGAGAAAAAATGTTATACTTGGAGTTGCTAAAGCATTAGCATATCTTCATGAAGAAAAGAACCCTCATATAGTTCATAGAGATATCAAAGCAAGCAATGTACTATTAGATCACAATTTTAATCCAAAAGTTGCGGATTTCGGTCTTGCAAGATTATTTCAAGAAGACACGTCTCACATTAGTACTCGTGTTGCGGGTACATTGTAAGTCCTAAATAAACATGCTCCTTTTGTCTTGGTTTCTAAAATTCTAATGCAATGTCACTAACATTTTAACACATTAATTCTAGAGGATACATGTCCCCCGAGTATGCAGTTAGCGGACGTTTGACTCGAAAATCTGATGTTTATAGCTTTGGTGTGCTACTTATTGTGATAATAAGCGGACGGTCCGTCGTTGATTTTAATATGGAACATGGAGAGCAATTCTTGGTTGACAAGGTAAGTTCAAACTTAAAACGGTAAAACCTATACAAGAGTGTTCTTGATATGTTTGTATTTTGTAATTTATGCAAATGTGTGAACCCTTGGGTGGGCAAAAGTAAAATTGCACTAATTTTGACGTTATTTTACTAATCACGTGAAAATAACGTTAAAAGTGGCGGAAGGTTAATCAGGCATCATGTGGTGGCGTTGATAGTCGAAAGACAAGGGCACATGCACCAATCAGCCGGTGTCCCGATGATTGAGTGTTATGTGTCTTATGTCCAAGGCTTGATTCAAAACTACTATCGAGCCGGGGGTCTCACCGGAAGCAGCCTCTCTATCCCTATGGGATAGAGGTAAGGCTGTCTACATCTTACCCTCCTCAGACCCTACCATAGCATTGCTATTGGTGGGATATACTGAGTACGATGATGATGATGATGATGATGATGAATTTATGCAAATGTGTTTGTATAGGCATGGGGTATGTATAACTGCAACCAACTAGTAGAGCTTGTGGACCCTTTGTTGTTGAAAGGGGATCATGATGACGATAGGTCAAGAGCCGAAGCCGTGCAGTTCATGAAAGTTGGATTATTATGTGTTCAAGAGGTCACGAAACTTAGACCCCGAATGTCAAGCGTCATCAAAATGTTGACCGGTCACACGAGTGTTGAAGGAGTTAATATTTCACAGCCTGGGTTCTTGGCTGATCTCATGGATGTTAAAATCGATAAGAAAAAGTCGAGTCAAACTTTTTAATGTCTAGATTTGAAACTAACATGTACAAGTTTGTTTATTGATTGATATCTGACAAATTTTCAACAATGATATAGGTTTATTGATGTGTCAAAATAATGTTCATGTCCCAAAAATTATGACAGTAAATGCTGCTGCATAAACAAAGTTATTCATTCCAAAAACAAGAATTGTAAATTAAACCTTGACAGTGGTGACTTGGGTCATAAGCAACTTGACGACTTCTGCTGAAACTTTTGAAGCTTGTTGTTTCAAGTGATTGATCTTTTGAGTCGTCTCTTCATCGAGCCGCTTAACATTCACTCCAGAAAAACCAGTTGACTGTTTATAAATCAATGTACAAAAAATTTTAAATATTAAAAACACCTCATTATCATGGATTTTATCTGAATAACGAACGAGTGTTTATTTAGTTTTATCTTTACCTCTGAGACTGTTTTCTGGTATTCTTTCTCCATTTGGGTGCGATATTTGGCTACTTCTTCATCAGCTTCTCTCTGTGCTTGTTTAAGCCTGTTTGTTTTTGCTGAAAATAAAACAAAGAATGTAAATTGGTGGGGTGTGAATGAGACCGAAAAAAACAAACCATCATAATCGATTCGAAACAAAACCGCCGGTTTGGTTTTATGTTTTTGTATAAACTGAAATTTTGGTTCGGATTCGGTTGTGTACGTAATTGAAACCGAAAAAACCAAACCGAACTCATAGATTTCTAATTCTCATTTTGATATTTAAATAATTTATAATAATTTAATACACAGTTTAACCCAAATATATCAACCTAAATGTATAATAATCAAACAAATTATTAACTAACAAAACAAATTAGGCCTAAGATCATTATTTTCAGCCTAACTTCTTTTTTCGGCCCAAATGGCAAAACCGAACCAAACCCAACTAAAACCGAAAAATACGAAGCTGAATTGTTTTTAAGGATTCTAAAACTGAAATTTCGGTTTTCTGATAGGTTTTAGCCAAAAACCAAACTGACCTGACCCATGTACACCCCTAGAGAATACATGAAAATATGAAAACTATACCAGCTCTTGCAGTATTGACAATTTGTCGAGCTTCTTGTTCTGCAACTAGCAATTGCTGAATTCCACCTTGTCGTCTGTAATCTTCCATACCTGCAAACTGCAAATTGTTTTAAACTCTTTTAGCCCATTCATTTATATTTAGTTGCTATCTACAAACAACAAACGGGTCATGCAACGTAGTTTTGCTATCCAAAAAGGGCCACTGGCCCGACTTGTTGCATTTTGATGTAATGTTTATTTTGCTAATATGAAACAAATTTATAGGTTATAAACATTAATCAAGTTTCAATGATGACATGATTAATGATACAAATCAACAATTTACAAACAAATTTAAATTATGTATATTAAGAGATATCAAATTTGAATCTTACGATTTGAAAATCACTCTGTATATATATCCTTAATTAAAATGGACATCCTCATTAGAATACAATGATGGCAGATTGAATCGATTTCATAGATCAAATTAATAGAAATAAATTGTTAAATGGAAATAATTTATTTAGATTAAAAGTAATAATGAAAACCGTACCTGTTGCTATAGATTGTATAATATAAGAGAGTGATGATGCGATCAAGAGGTGATGGAGAGAGATTAAGATTAAGATTAAGATTAAGATTAAGATTAAGATTAAGATTAAGAGAGGAGGGCTTGGTAATAGGTATGGCCGTTAATATCGTTAACTCTTTCTAGTATATTTACGGTAACACCCCTAAACAATAAACATAATTTACAAGGACATATGATCAAATTTTGTAACAAAGTTTTGCATAATAAATCATTCAATTACAGAAACAAACCATCGCATCCACTATTGGACGTTTTTTGTCGTCTATGTAAAACGTGACACAGATGTGAAGGAGAGAAGTGAGAGAGTATGAAGGGAAGGCGACTTACCTAGCTCAAATTTTAAGCGAGGGGGAGGAGAGTGGTTAAACTTAATTGTGTTATGTATGGGGTGCAAACGAGCCGAGCTAATAGCGAGCTACTTGAGATTGGCTCGTTAAAAAGCTCGATAGTCTAAAAATAAGCTCGTTTAATTAACGAGCACGAGCTTCATTTATTGAGCTCGAGCCAGCTCGCAAGCCTAAACGAGCCTGTCATTTATATATTTTTCAAGCCATTTTTGTGGTAGGAGTGATATATTTTCAGGATTTTTAAACCAACATGTCTATTTTAAATGAATTTAAGCATTATATTTATTTTTGTGCTACTCAATCTCATATGCCGACCTTAAATCTTACAAAATCAAGCGGGGATCCCATAACTTGTCGAGCTATCAAGGCAAATTTGATCTTAGCTTAAATCCTCAAACCGTTAGTTTTACCCGGTCTCTTACTTACAACCCTAGAACCTAGAGGTACATAGAAACCCGGAACCGGACCCGGAAAAGTGTTATACCCGGTTTTTAATACCTGAACCCGTACCCGACCCTGCCCATATGGTACAAACATAGTATGCATTTCAGTACCAAAACCGGTACACGAAATAAGACCCGATTTATACCCGGAAACCAGAATCGGGTTATTCCAATACCCGGAATCGGGTTTTTCAAATACCTTATCTATGCCCGAAATTACCTGTAAAATATCATAAAAATACTTGAAAAATACCCAAAAAAGTGTAGCCCTTAAAAACCCAAACTATACCCGAAAATACATGAAAAAACCCAAAAATAGGATATTTAAATACACGGTTCTATACATGACCCGGATACAGTGCATAGAGTATGGTTTTTAGAGATAATACCCGACCCAAGTATATATGACCAATACCCGATCATACCCGAAACCGGGTATTCTTCTAACCCGATTTGTGCACCTCTACTAGACCCTAGTCTTATTTTAAATTTCAACTTTAAACTTAATTTTGAATTATGTACATCTATTTTTCACAGAATTTGCCCTTGTTTTAACTTTTTATTTTACTAACTCAATAATATTTGGATGCACGCCCTGCTTGCGGTGCACGCATATAATGTATATATGTGTGAACCCTCAGGTGGGCAAAAGCGAAATTGCACTAATTTTGACGTTATTTTACCAATATCGTGAAAATAACGTTAAAAGTGGCGGAAGGTTAATCAGGCATCATGTGGTGGCGTTGATAGCCGAAAGACAAGGGTACATGCACCAATCGGTCGGTGTCCCGATGGTTGAGTGTTATGTGTCTTATGTCCAAGGCTTGATGCAAAACTACTATCGAGCCGAGGGTCTCACCGGAAGCAGCCTCTCTATCCCTATGGGGTAGAGGTAAGGCTGTCTACATCTTACCCTCCTCAGACCCTACTATAGCTTTGCTATTGGTGGGATATACTGAGTACGATGATGATGATGATGATGAATAATATTTGGATGGTATAATGATTTTTACATTTAGGGGGAGGTACAAGAAAAGGTATCACACCTTCCTAGTGAAATATTTAAATGTAGTTCCATTATACACGTGAAAATGTAACATACTTTTAGAAAGGTCTAGCAAGTGTGACAAGTAACATGATACATTGATTGATACCCTCCTCCTACGTACCCTATAATTTAGTCGGAATAAGTCTTAAAAGTTTGATTAAAGCATAAAAGATGCATAATATAAACCAAGAAGAGACTCAGACGGAAGATTATGATGAAACGGAGAGCGAAAATAGACAACGGAATTAGGAGTCGCCTAAATATAACCTAACTTCAGTTGTTTAGAGTTTAGACAGATTGGAAAACAATTTCTATGGTTGTAATGCAAGTTGTATTCATGGCTATATTTAAAAGTTACAAAATTTTAATCTATACTTTTTAAACTATGTTTTCAATAAAGTATACCTCCAATTAAACGGCCTGACGTGTTTAAAACCTTGTTTTGAATGTTATAAACCATTTAGATTATTTTGTCTCTATAAAATATACCTCAATATCATTTTGTAATAAAGGACACGGTTGTAAAATATTATAACCTCTTAGTACACTAAGAGGACATTTGATTTACAATTTGTTTCAAAATAAATTCCGTTAAAAGGATTTATAATCTTAAGAGAAAAAAAAGTGTTACATTTGAAGTTAAATTTGTTTAAGGAATTAGAGTTTCCTAGTGGAATAATTTATTTATTTATTTATTTTATTAATTTAGTTTATAATCATGGTTGATTTGTTAAAAGTGATAAAGATGTTAGAATATGTTGATGATGGAGACATTATTGGTGGTGGCGACGATGACAACCGTGATAAGGGTAGCAAAGGAGTGGAAGATATCCTTCATAATTTGAAGCTAAATTCAAATGATAACCAAGTATGAGAAATGATCCGAACCGTTAGGAATGATGCTTAATTTATTAAGCACTTGGTTCTATTTATTCATAAATGAACATGTCAAATGTATTTAAATATTATCCAAATTTCATCAATTCAAAGTTCAAACACTCATTTAGTCTAAAAAAACCGCATCTTTCACTGAGCCGGCGGTTATTTTTTCTGCGCATTCCGCAGCGGCGACCACGGTTGTGAGTTCACCTCCGTTGGTTTCTACCGCGGCGGCCTCCATGCCTCCGACGTCGGCAGCTACAGCCGATCCTTCAGGTATGCTTGGGGCTTATCGCCAACCTCTGCCTCCTTCCCATCTGCCTGACCTCTTGGATGGATTTCCCTTGGGTTCAGGTGATGGGTTTGGCGGCTATCGGCCTGTTGTTGACCCTACAGGTGCGTAGGGTTCTTTTGGCCTTTTTTTTGTTTTTTTATCATCTTTTCCTAACTGCTTTTTGTTTTTTGCAGTGTCGGATTCCAATGAAGTGTATGTTCCACGATGGAACATCCGCCGAGGAACAACCCTTCGCACACCTGTGGAGTGCGTGGAGTGGGCTCGTCACGCAGCTCCCAGTGGTGCGTTGGGGGAAGCCATGGCTAGCTACCAGGAGGGTAGGCTAACCAATGAGCTTCGGGTTCTCCTGGCCCGGATGCAGCCGCTCGTCGAGCTGCTTTGTCGTGAAAACGACAAGTTAAAAGCAGCTCGCCTTCAAGAAGTAGCTCGGGCGCGGGCTGTCCGGGAGGAGAACGTAAGGCTTACCGCAGTGGCTGCGGAAAAGGAGAAGGCCTTCAAGGCCCTCGAGGTTGAAGTTCAGGCCCGGCTCGAGGCCCGTTCCAAGGCTGCCCAAGTTGTTAACGAACAGCTTCGGCTGGCTAAGGAAACTGCACGGAACGCAACCGAGAGGGCTACCAAGGCTGAAGCTGTTGCTGAGCCTCTACGCGTGGAGAATGAGGAGCTTAAAGCCAAATTAGAGGCTCTCCAGCAGGCTCATGATGCCTTGGCGATGGAAGACGCCAAAAAGCTCCAAGAGATCTTGGACCAGAGGGGGGTGCTTGACCACACTGAGCGGAAGCTAAAGGGCGTCGAAGAGGCTGCGGCTAAAGAAGTGTTGCTTGCCAACCTCAACAAAAGTGAAGCCGAACGCGCCCGTAACGAAGCTCAAGCTGCCCTCCAGGAGGCTCTGGTTGCCAAGGAATGGCTTCTTCGAGAAGCGTTGTCTCAGGTATGTTTAGCTTCATGTCTTCACGCTTTTCTTTGTAAATAGAAAAGGTTTTGATACTTGTATATTTTCTTTTAGGTTGTGCATCGGGTCTTCGCGGATACGTCTTATGACGATGCTATGAGCGCAGCCCTCAACGCTTCTCATGAGGATGGGGAAAAGGCCGGCTTCCTGCTTGGTCTAAGGTTCGTTGAGAAAGGCATCCCGCCTTCCAACTTCCCTTTATTTGATGTGGATACTGAAGCTGTATACGACCAAGCAGTGAATCAGTATGCCGCCTTCCCGCATCCGGTGGTGGAGAAGGTGAACGAAGTTGCTGCTGCTGATGATGGGCTAGCTATCCTTAAAGCTTTCCTTGAACCGCCACGCTCTACTGATGGTGCTGGTCCAAGTGGAAGTGGCCCTGAAGCTTGATCCTGAAGATCCCTTCCCACTGCTAGGATAGGTTTAGCTTGTATAGATTTATATTCTTGTAGGCGGGTAGTTACCCGGCCATTCTTGTAATGAATATTATGAAATATAAATCTTTGTGCGGGTAAGACCGCTATTTTCACTGGATTCCTTGCTTTATAAACGTTATATGACTTGCATACTTTAGTTTAAATTAGCAATTTTCCAAGTGTTTAGAATAAGTTAACCTTTGAACGTGGTAGATAATAGGTTGAAGTTTTGCTTCCTCTTTCGTGATTGTGCGGGTAGGACCGTCACTTGCACTTAGTAGGATGGCTAAACTTTACCTACATCTGACCTGCGTGGAGGTTTTCCTCATCTTTTTTGAAATTTCTAAGTGTTTAGGATAAGTTAACCTTTGAACGTGGTAGATAATAGGTTGAAGTTTTGCTTCCTCTTTCGTGATTGTGCGGGTAGGACCGTCACTTGCACTTAGTAGGATGGCTAAACTTTACCTACATCTGACCTGCGTGGAGGTTTTCCTCATCTTTTTTGAAATTTCTAAGTGTTTAGGATAAGTTAACCTTTGAACGTGGTAGATAATAGGTTGAAGTTTTGCTTCCTCTTTCGTGATTGTGCGGGTAGGACCGTCACTTGCACTTAGTAGGATGGCTAAACTTTACCTACATCTGACCTGCGTGGAGGTTTTCCTCATCCTTCTGTTAGAAATTTTCTAAAGTATTTTGAATAAGTTAACCGTTCGACGCGCGGTTGTCAATAGGTTCGGTTTCCTCTCATGATTTGTGCGGTTAGGACCGGCACTTTCATTTAGTTGGATGACCAAAGTTTACCTATGACTGACCTGCGTGAAGGTTTGCCGTTTTTTGGGTTTATGCGGGTTTTGCCGCCTTCCCCACGCAACGACTTTCACACTTATGTATGCGGTGAAAACCGGCATCAGTGTTGAATAAATTAACCGTTCGACGCGCGGTTGTTAATAGGTTAGTGTTCAGTTTCCTCTATCATGATTCATGCGGATAGACCGGCACTTTCATTTAGTGGGATGACTGAACTTTACCTTTAACTGACCTGCGTGAAGGTTTGCCGTTTTTTGGGTTTATGCGGGTTTTGCCGCCTTCCCCACGCAACGACTTTCCACGTAATTATGCGGTGAAAACCGGCATATCCGTGTTGAATAAATTAACCGTTCGACGCGCGGTTGTTAATAGGTTAGTGTTCAGTTTCCTCTATCATGATTCATGCGGATAGACCGGCACTTTCATTTAGTGGGATGACTGAACTTTACCCTTCAACTGACCTGCGTGAAGGTTTGCCGTTTTTTGGGTTTATGCGGGTTTTGCCGCCTTCCCCACACAACGACTTTCACACTTATGTATGCGGTGAAAACCGGAATCAGTGTTGAAAGTTCGTAAGTATAAATGTAAAATCATCAGCGTCGATGTTCTAAGGAGAATCATTTCCATTAGAAGTGGCTCTGGGCCTTTTCTTTACAAATTTGGAATTGATCTACATGCAAACTGTGTAATTGAGCTCCCTTCCATGTTGTTGGGATGGGAGTGCCATCGAGCCGATATGCACCTGGTTCGGGATCTCGTTCTTTACCCAGCATGTAGTCTCCACATTGAAGCTGCAATTTTATTCGTGTTTTCCCCAGCTGGGGTTCTACACGCATCAGCCTGCTCAGCGTTCATTGCGCCACGAGGTGCGCGAGCGTCCCATCTCTGACAAATGCTTCGACCATGTCCTTTACGTCTGTGCATTCTTCAGTGTTGTGGCCTTTTGTCCTGTGAAAGTCACAGTATTTGCTCCGATCAGCATTGTGACGATGTCGGATTATTGGAGCCTTTGGCCATGGGAGCTCCTCAGTGGCGAATATCTCGGTGACGCTTTTGGTGAGTGGCGTCCATCTGGAGTTCTGGTTCGACTGTACGTTATCCCTTCCGCCTAACCGATGTTGCAAGCCGGATGAGGTGTCAAAGTTTACCCTTGACTGCCAAATGCCTAGCTTCCGCTTTTTGTTTAGTCGGGCGGTAAGGACGTTGTCTTCTCTTGTTTTCTGGGTGTAGAGGTTTGTGCTCTTGGGGAGATCTCTACCCAGTTGCTTCTCCGTTTCCGCAAAGCGTTTTGCTGCTGTCATGATGGCATCCCATGTGGATGGCATGCCATCTTTACCCGTTAAGGTGCGGATGAGCTCTGGGTCGTTCGCGCCCTGGATGAAAGCAGCGCGAACAAGATCTTCGCTGATATTACCCAGACTTAGCTTCTTTGAGTTGAAGCGAGTGATGAAGTCTAGCAAAGATTCATCTTCCTCTCGAATGCATTTGAGGATTGTCCATTACTCCTCGGTATACTTTCTTTGTTGGCTGAAGTGTTGGCTAAACTTTTGCTGGAAGTCTTCCCAACCGTAGATGTGGTGGACCGGTAGACGATCAAACCACGCTCTAGCTGGCCCAACAAGCGTCATTTCGAACATGTAACACCACGTAGGTTCCGTCCAACTACTGACGGTTGCCCCCGCTATGAACCTGTTCAAATGATCGTCTGGATCAGATATACCATCGTAAGTGCCGATGTTGGACATCTGTTTGGCACTTTTCGGGACGATTGCTTCCGCAATGTCCTTTGCAAATTTGGACGTTCCCGCCTTTGCAGCATTTGGTGTAAATGCTTTCGAGAAGTCACGTGGATTTCCACCTGTGTTTTTTGGTTTGAAGGTTTCTTCAAAACGCCTTCTCGGTTCGGAGTCCGTTTCCTTACGCTTCCCTTTCGCCCTATGACGAGGGTTTGCGTCACCATCGGATTCCTCCGAATCATCGTCAAAGTATACAAATTCATCAGCCTGTTGGAGTAAACGTAAGCGTTCATCCAACTCAGCTTGGAATTCTTTTTGACGTGCTTCCGCCCACGCTTTAATTTCATCGAGTGTTTGGTGGGGGAGCCTCGTTCGTTCTCTCTCTAACCGGGTATCGGTGAATCCCAGTGAGCGATTATTTACTGCACTTGCCCCAGCTTGGGTAACTGGGGTAGTGTTTGTAAAATTTACTGCACTTGCCCCGGCTTGGGTAACCGGGGTAGTGTTCGTTAAAACTGTGTAGTCGCCGGTATTCCCCCAGTAGCTGGGGTTGTGGTTACCGGAGTTTCTTTAACCATCTTTCCAGAAGTTTGAAAAACTGAAGAAATGAAGTTCTAGCTTTTATGCACGGATGGCGCCAATGAAGAAACACTAACCGACCCCGGGCAGATTACGGATAACCTGGGGGTTAGATAGGTGTTTCCCACGAGGGGTTAGACCCGGCAAAGATGGTTCTTCTGATAACCTGCAAAACAGACACCGTGAGCTCGTCACTGAGAAGGGGGGGGGGGGGTTCCTCCTTGTGACCACCCTCCGGCGTGAGAATCAGACTAGATTGCTCTTGAATATAAATGTATATTAAGAGATTGCTAGAGCAGATATCAGGTATAATATGTAATGTGACAATCGTCAATTTCAGGTTAACCTCGTTAACTCAACTCCGTAAATTCGAACTTTAAGATCGTTGAATCTATAACGCACACTTCATTACATTTAAACTAGGGTTTAAATGACGCTTAACACTTACTACATGTGTAGTCTTTCGGGATTTGCACCGAAACGCAAACGAGTTGACGCAAGCGATTGATAAATAAACGACAAACGTCAAAACACTAATTATGTGATTACTATGTGTTAGGATTATGTGTTATATCATTGTCATGATTATGTGTTATATTATTGTCATGATTATGTGCAAGTTAGGATAGAATGTTCTAGAAAAACAACACTTGAAAGATTAGGGACTAGAATGTAACTTGATTATCTATAAATATAACCTTAACACTAAACCCTAACTTATTATTATAAACCTACAACTCTAATCGGCCCTCCCCTTGCTCTTCTTGGCTGCCGTCCACTTTCACACACATATACACCATCAATTCAAGCCTTTGATTGAAGAACTAAGTGCTAGGAAGGTATATTTGATCATCCTTTACCTTCTTGTTGTTTGATTTTGATGTTTAATGGGTTAATTAAAAACCCTAGGCAGCCGATTTTCATGAGTATGTATGAGTTAACATGATGGTTGTTAAATTCATGATGATTGATAACTAGTATTGATGTTGTTGCTTGATTGATTGTTGTCCTTGATTTGAATTAGAACACAAACCCTAATCTTGTATGTATGGTGTGATTGATATGCATGGATAGTAGTTATAGTGTCTAGAGGGTTATATGGATGCATGATAGTTCATAGATTGTTATTATGTTGAGTTTTGATGTGAACAGATTCTGGACAGAATATATATACGATGTTTAACTGACTGTAACGAAGTGTAAACGTGAAAATTGATTGAGATTGTGGGTACTGCAGTAAACTAGGTTGAGTCTAGTTTCTATAAAGTATAAATTCGTAATTTTTGGATAAGTGGAAGTATACTTTTATGATTTTACAAAAATGTGATGCAAAGCTGAGCTGTTAGACCTGCTGTTAGGTTATGTTGTAAATATTATATCTCATGAACTACGAGACCAATTGGGTTGGTTCCACTTCTGGAGGTTGACTCACTGAGTTAGGAACCAAACCCAAGTGGTCTTGCATTTATTGGATTTTTCGTTTAACGGGAATTGCAAATAACATTCTGATGTGCATGAATCTGACTGATATAAGTTAGCTGTAATGTTTTGATCATTATGAACAATCTATATGGAATAAAAATAAGATAAAAGATGTTCTGGAAACCTAAGATATGTATGCTCCTGTGGTAATTTTTGGTGAATTAATTGAGACGTTATAATCGGTGAACTAGTGCAATCTTTCAAGTAGAAATTCTGTCATAACGAAACTAGCTGCTGAGTTGTATAGGAATGCATGAAATATGATAGTT
Source organism: Bidens hawaiensis (assembly GCF_021521415.1). Taxonomy (NCBI): domain Eukaryota; kingdom Viridiplantae; phylum Streptophyta; class Magnoliopsida; order Asterales; family Asteraceae; genus Bidens; species Bidens hawaiensis. The sequence continues at coordinate 84,314 of NW_027495149.1, read as the reverse complement.
TTTATATAGTTGTTGTATTTTGACCAAAATTGCCCTTATGGGGAATAATTTCTAATAAGTATGTTATTAATACATGATACGAAAGTAATTGCTCACCCACGTATCGTATCACAATTGTACTTGTTTAAGTCACACACGATTCACAAACGAAACACGAAATCTGTTACGTGCATAGGTATTATGTGCCGAGTCTAGAGACTCGTTAAACGTTCCGATACTTAGAAAATCTCTTTGTTATTTTAGAACGCTAGAGAGTTTTCTACGACGCGCATCACTTGGTGATCTAGATCGGATATTCTTCGCAAACAGTGAGTTCACTTACCCCGCTCTTTGAACTGTTTTCAAACGTTTTTCACTTGGGGGAGATAACATACTCCGATAAACGCATTTTTGAGATAAACACATATTTAAGATTTTGTTATAAATTATATATATCACTTGTAGAGGCTAAGCGGCACGTAACCCTTGAAGTCCCACGCATCGAACCGGTTAATATTTGGAATAGCGAGTCACTGTTGAGTAGTACTACTGGGTTTGACAAACCCCACCCGACGCTAAGCTCAACTGGAGGTTGAGTGGGTGTAATTTTGGCTAACACTTACCATGGTCTGGGTTGACCTGGTGACGGGCACTTGATAAACAGTCAGCTTCGGTCTCGAACCACTTAGTAATACTTGTTGTATAGATTAGCTACCTATCGATATATAATTTGACATAACATTATCTGGTAACACTTAAACGCTGTAACGTGGTTACACACTTAAACGCCGTAACGTGGTTACGCAAAACACTTAAACGCTGTAACGTGGTTACACACTTAAACGCCGTAACGTGGTTACGCAAAACACTTAAACGCTGTAACGTGGTTACACCCTTAAACGCCGTAACGTGGTTACGCAAAACTTTTAAACGCCGTAACGTGGTTACGCAAAACACTTAACGAAAACGCTGAACTCAAACGCTAAACGATTTATCTTATATAACTTGTGAACTCACCAACCTCGTGTTGACCCCTTTTAGTATGTTATTCTCAGGTAGCCGAGGCGGGCGCGCGGTTTAGGAGCATGCATTAATTGTTAAACATCTTACTCTTAACATTTACATTTGGTTTTAAGTCGTCCTGCGTGACGCAACTTTTGAATTAAGGTTTTACGCTTCCGCACTTATTTTTCATTTAAACGTTTTCTTTGGTTTGGTTATAACTAATGATTCCGATCCTGCCAGTTCACACCCTCTGACGGTAAAACTCCGTTAGTGGATTTTGAGGGTGTGACAGATTGGTATCAGAGCCATTGGTTATAGCGAACTAGAAACTGCATGCATACTAGACTATAACCGCGACGACCCATTAGTTATAATAATACGCACTGCATAGGTTTGTGTAGTCTTGTAATCTTATCTCTTACCTCTTTCGCTCATACGCGCGCGCATACACGGCTTACCTGTAGGAATGTCGACGCCACCCTCATCATCATCCGATTCGATGACGCATGCTCACGGGAAGGAACCTCAGTTACCTACCGCCTCGCCACCCCGCGTAGTCCCGGAACTCGCAGCTCCCGCACCGAAGAGGTACCGCCTATCCGGAAGCCTTTACGAAAACAACGTTAGCTGGGATTGGTACCCTAACATGATCAGACGTATGGTCTACCGTGAACAAGTTCCCCCGTTGCCACACCCGAACCACCCTGCTTATCCCAACACCCTACCACCCATAACCGAACCTGTAGAGAGAGTTCTCGCAGCCGTTGTTTCATGTTTGGAGCGTGATGTGGGTTACATGCGCTACACGAGAGAGAACGTTTCCAGATTGTTAAAAGACGAAACCGAGAATAAGGAGGAGGTTGCCCGCATGGCGGCGGCAATGAAGGATATGCAAGGGGCTAGTGATCAACAAACGAAGGTTATGATGAAGATGCAAGCCGAAATGATAGACTTGAAAGAGCAACTCCAAGAAGCAAGGACCCGAACCGAAATAGCGTTAGAGCGTTGCGATATCCTACAAATGCAACTTGCCCAGAACGTAGCAGAACCTGAGGCAGAGCCCGAGGCAGAGCCTGATATAGAACCTGAAGAAGATCCCGAAGAGGAGCCTGAGGAGGATCCCGAGGAAGATCCCGAGGAGGATCCCGAGGAAGATCCCGAGGAAGAACCCGAAGAAGAACCGGAGGAAGAACCGGCTGAGGAAGAGGCACACTCGGATGTGTCCTCAGGCGACGACATCTCGGGATGATAATACCTAGATGGCTGGAAGAAACGCTGGACACGGACGTGGTAACATCAGCATGACTGCAGCTGAACTCCAAACTCTGCTGAATGACCATGTGGCGGCCGCTTTAGCCGCACACGTTCAAAATCAAACTGGGGGTCCAAATGGAACATGTACCTTCAAGAACTACTTAGACTGCAAACCCAGTACGTTTAAGGGCACTGAGGGAGCTATAGGCTTCCTGTGTTGGGCTGAGAAGGCCGAGTCGGCTTTTGAGATGTGTAACTGTCCCCCCTGCCAGTAGGGTCAAATTCGCTGCTGGGACACTTGAGGATTCCGCCCTCACTTGGTGGAATTCGAACGTCCAGATCCTTGGATTGGAACTGGCTAACGCGATGAACTGGGAGGAGTTCAAAAACATGATGCGAGAGGAGTACTGTCCGAGGGAAGAAATTTCGAAGTTAGAGTCGGAGTTTTGGTCGTTGAAAATGGTGGGTTCAGAGATTGAAGCCTACACTACTCGTTCGCACGAGTTGGCAGTGATGTGTCCGCGGATGGTGGATCCGCCGAGCAAGAGAATAGAGATGTACATTGATGGGTTAGCACCACAGATTCAGGGTATGGTGACGTCTTCCAGACCAGCCACGATCCAACAAGCGATCCGTTTGGCTCACAAACTGACGGATCAGGCTGTGACCCAGGGTGCGTTACCACCGAGGGGTTCGACTGTTAAAGCCCGTGACAACCCGAGTAATGACCACGTCAGCAACAGTAACAACAACAGCAACCCGAACAGCGGGAAGAGAAAGTTTGACAACACCAGATCTTCATCCTCAAACCTCCCACCGCAACACCACTACCGTAAGCCCGAATTTACTCGGAGTTTCAACACTCAGAATCACAACAACAACAACAACAACAACAACAACGGTAGCGGGCAGGTTTCGAGCGGATATGCTGGGAAATATCCAAAGTGCAACAGGTGCAACTTTCATCATGTTGGTCAGTGTGACCGTGTCAAGTGTCAAAGATGCGGAAAGATAGGTCACCAAGCGAAGGAATGTAGAGAAGACCTTGCGGCGAAGGGTGCTCCTAAGCCACCGATGACGACTAAGGGATGTTTTGAATGTGGACAGGAAGGCCATTTCCGGAAGGATTGCCCCAAGCTGAAACATAATGACAACAATGGGGGCAATGGAAGTGGCAGTAATGGTGGAGGAAATGGCAAAGGAAGAGCGTTTGTGATTGGATCAGGTCAAGCCCGCAGAGATCCGCATGTGGTGTCTGGTAAGTTCCCTGTAAACGATTGTTTTGCTTCTGTTTTGTTTGACACTGGAGCTGATAGGAGTTTTGTGTCAAAGGCCTTTAGCCAACTTTTAAACCTTACTCCAACCCCGTTAGACGCTAAGTTTCCTGTTGAATTAGCTAACGGTAAAACTGTAATAACAACTCATATACTTGCGGGATGTAAGTTGAAACTGTCAGGTCATGTCTTTGACATCGACCTTATTCCTTTTACGCTTAGTAGTTTCGATGTCGTTGTCGGCATGGACTGGTTATCCGAGAACCGAGCGGAGATTATATGCCATGATAAGATAGTCCATATTACCACCCCTTCCGGCGAGATCATTTCGGTCCGAGGCGAGAGAAGCGGCATGACCACCAGCGTCATTACCCTTATGAAGGCACAGAAGTATTTACGAAAGGGTCATCCGGCAATTTTGGCGCAGATTGTTGAGAAACCCGCGGAGGAGAAACGAATTGAAGACATACCGGTTGTGCGAGACTTCCCGGAAGTTTTCCCGGAGGATTTACCTGGACTTCCTCCTATTCGTCAAGTCGAATTTCAGATCGAGTTGACACCCGGTGCAGCACCCATAGCACGAGCCCCGTATCGGCTCGCACCGGCGGAACTTCAGGAGTTGTCCACCCAGTTGCAAGATTTGTTGGATAAAGGTTTTATCCGACCTAGCTCATCGCCATGGGGAGCCCCTGTCTGGTTTGTCCGAAAGAAAGACGGGACTTTCCGAATGTGCATCGACTACCGGGAGTTGAACAAGATGACGGTCAAGAACCGTTATCCTTTACCCCGAATTGATGATTTGTTTGACCAGCTTCAGGGATCGAGTTACTACTCGAAGATCGATCTACGATCCGGTTATCACCAGCTGAGAGTGCGCGAAGAAGATATTTCAAAAACGGCTTTCAGAACACGGTATGGTCACTACGAGTTTTCGGTTATGCCTTTTGGCCTAACCAACGCACCAGCCGTATTTATGGATCTCATGAATCGAGTATGCAAGGCGTACCTCGACAAGTTCGTGATTGTTTCCATCGATGATATTCTCGTCTATTCCAAGAACGAGACTGACCACGAAGAGCACTTAAGGATAATTCTGGAACTACTGAAGAAGGAACAACTGTATGCTAAACTCTCGAAATGTGAATTTTGGCTTCGCGAGGTTCACTTCTTAGGACATGTGATCAACGAGAATGGTATCCATGTCGATCCCGGTAAGGTAGAGGCCATCAAAAACTGGGAAGCACCTAAGACTCCGACTGAGGTGCGACAATTCCTAGGATTGGCCGGCTACTATCGGCGTTTCATCGAGGGATTTTCAAAGATTGCTCAACCCCTCACCGCTTTGACTCACAAGGGCACTAAGTACAACTGGGGTGACGCGCAAGAATCCGCTTTCCAACTGTTGAAAACCAAGCTTTGTAGCGCCCCTATTTTAGCCCTCCCCGAGGGAACAGAAAATTTTGAGGTACACTGTGACGCATCTATACAAGGTCTCGGTTGTGTGCTGATGCAACTCGAGAAGGTTATAGCCTACGCCTCTAGACAACTACGGGTTCACGAGAAGAACTACACGACCCACGATTTGGAACTCGGAGCTGTAGTGTTTGCTCTTAAGATATGGAGGCATTACTTGTACGGTACCAAGTTTACCATTTACACCGACCACAAGAGTCTCCAACATATCTACGATCAGAAGGAGCTGAACATGCGACAGCGTCGTTGGGTCGAGCTGCTTAAAGATTACGATTGTGCCATCAAGTACCACCCTGGCAAGGCCAATGTGGTGGCCGACGCCCTCAGCAGAAAAGAAACAGATAAACCCAGACGGGTGAGAGCATTGCAACTTACGATTCATGCCAGCTTACCCGATCAGATTCGCGATGCGCAACTGGAAGCGTTGAAAGATGATAATCTTCCATCGGAACTCATGCGGGGCATGAGCAAGCAACTTGAAACCAGATCGGACGGGGTCCGATATTTTGAGAACCGGATTTGGGTTCCACGATACGGAGAGTTGAGAACTCTAGTGATGGACGAAGCTCACAAGTCCCGATATTCTATCCACCCTGGCTCAGATAAAATGTATCATGATTTAAAGGAACTTTACTGGTGGCCGAACATGAAAGCCGACATTGCCACCTACGTGAGCAAATGCTTGACTTGTGCCAGAGTCAAGATAGAATACCAGAAACCATCTGGTCTACTGCAACAACCGGAACTCCCAATGTGGAAATGGGAACACATCTCAATGGACTTTATTACGGGTTTGCCTAAAACACCGACGGGATGCGATACCATCTGGGTGATCGTTGACCGGTTGACTAAATCGGCGCACTTCCTAGCGATTAAGGAAACAGACAAAATGGAAAAACTGACTCGTGTCTACATGAAGGAAGTAGTGTCGAGACACGGAGTGCCTGTCTCGATCATTTCCGATCGAGATTCTCGTTTTACCTCACACTTTTGGAAGTCGCTGCAAAGCGCACTGGGCACACGTCTCGATATGAGTACCGCATACCATCCTCAGAAGGATGGGCAAAGTGAACGGACTATTCAGACCCTGGAGGATATGTTGCGTGCATGCGTCTTAGATTTCGGAAAAAGTTGGGAACCCCACTTACCCTTGGTAGAGTTTTCGTATAATAACAGCTACCACGCAAGTATTAAGGTAGCGCCGTTTGAAGCGCTGTACGGACGGAAGTGTCGATCACCACTCTGCTGGGCAGAGGTGGGTGATAGCCAAATCACTGGTCCGGAACTGGTACTCGAAACCTCGGAAAAGATTGTTCAAATCCGAAATCGCATGGCAGCAGCACGAGATCGCCAAAAGAGTTACGCCGACAAGCGCCGAAAACCTCTCGAATTTCAAGTAAACGATCGAGTGTTACTCAAAGTCTCACCCTGGAAAGGTGTGGTTCGCTTTGGTAAGCGAAACACACTCAACCCACGATATGTTGGTCCGTACCGGATAACTGAGCGCATTGGTCCGGTGGCGTACCGACTGGACCTACCAACAGAACTCAGTGGCGTACACGATGTATTCCACGTATCAAATTTGAAGAAATGCCTATCTGATGAAACCCAAGTAGTCCCTTTGGAGGAACTACAAGTTGATGAACAGTTACGGTTCATTGAGGAACCAGTCGAGGTTTTGGATTGGGAAACCAAAACGCTCAAAAACAGCAAAATTCCAATTGTTAAGGTTCGTTGGAACTCGAGACGTGGACCGGAGTTCACATGGGAACGCGAGGATCACATGATGAAAAAGTATCCTCACCTTTTTGAAGGGCTAACCAAACACCGAAAACCGCGAAACCCGGCAAACCGTCAAACATCACCGGAGGTATGAACTAAATTTCGGGACGAAATTTCTTTCTACTAGGGGATGATATGACAAACTGAAAATTTGTCTTACTTTTTCAGACACTCATCACGACTTGACTCAAATTTTCGGGACGAAAATTCTTTAACATGGGAATGATGTGACAATCGTCAATTTCAGGTTAACCTCGTTAACTCAACTCCGTAAATTCGAACTTTAAGATCGTTGAATCTATAACGCACACTTCATTACATTTAAACTAGGGTTTAAATGACGCTTAACACTTACTACATGTGTAGTCTTTCGGGATTTGCACCGAAACGCAAACGAGTTGACGCAAGCGATTGATAAATAAACGACAAACGTCAAAACACTAATTATGTGATTACTATGTGTTAGGATTATGTGTTATATCATTGTCATGATTATGTGTTATATTATTGTCATGATTATGTGCAAGTTAGGATAGAATGTTCTAGAAAAACAACACTTGAAAGATTAGGGACTAGAATGTAACTTGATTATCTATAAATATAACCTTAACACTAAACCCTAACTTATTATTATAAACCTACAACTCTAATCGGCCCTCCCCTTGCTCTTCTTGGCTGCCGTCCACTTTCACACACATATACACCATCAATTCAAGCCTTTGATTGAAGAACTAAGTGCTAGGAAGGTATATTTGATCATCCTTTACCTTCTTGTTGTTTGATTTTGATGTTTAATGGGTTAATTAAAAACCCTAGGCAGCCGATTTTCATGAGTATGTATGAGTTAACATGATGGTTGTTAAATTCATGATGATTGATAACTAGTATTGATGTTGTTGCTTGATTGATTGTTGTCCTTGATTTGAATTAGAACACAAACCCTAATCTTGTATGTATGGTGTGATTGATATGCATGGATAGTAGTTATAGTGTCTAGAGGGTTATATGGATGCATGATAGTTCATAGATTGTTATTATGTTGAGTTTTGATGTGAACAGATTCTGGACAGAATATATATACGATGTTTAACTGACTGTAACGAAGTGTAAACGTGAAAATTGATTGAGATTGTGGGTACTGCAGTAAACTAGGTTGAGTCTAGTTTCTATAAAGTATAAATTCGTAATTTTTGGATAAGTGGAAGTATACTTTTATGATTTTACAAAAATGTGATGCAAAGCTGAGCTGTTAGACCTGCTGTTAGGTTATGTTGTAAATATTATATCTCATGAACTACGAGACCAATTGGGTTGGTTCCACTTCTGGAGGTTGACTCACTGAGTTAGGAACCAAACCCAAGTGGTCTTGCATTTATTGGATTTTTCGTTTAACGGGAATTGCAAATAACATTCTGATGTGCATGAATCTGACTGATATAAGTTAGCTGTAATGTTTTGATCATTATGAACAATCTATATGGAATAAAAATAAGATAAAAGATGTTCTGGAAACCTAAGATATGTATGCTCCAGTGGTAATTTTTGGTGAATTAATTGAGACGTTATAATCGGTGAACTAGTGCAATCTTTCAAGTAGAAATTCTGTCATAACGAAACTAGCTGCTGAGTTGTATAGGAATGCATGAAATATGATAGTTTTTATATAGTTGTTGTATTTTGACCAAAATTGCCCTTATGGGGAATAATTTCTAATAAGTATGTTATTAATACATGATACGAAAGTAATTGCTCACCCACGTATCGTATCACAATTGTACTTGTTTAAGTCACACACGATTCACAAACGAAACACGAAATCTGTTACGTGCATAGGTATTATGTGCCGAGTCTAGAGACTCGTTAAACGTTCCGATACTTAGAAAATCTCTTTGTTATTTTAGAACGCTAGAGAGTTTTCTACGACGCGCATCACTTGGTGATCTAGATCGGATATTCTTCGCAAACAGTGAGTTCACTTACCCCGCTCTTTGAACTGTTTTCAAACGTTTTTCACTTGGGGGAGATAACATACTCCGATAAACGCATTTTTGAGATAAACACATATTTAAGATTTTGTTATAAATTATATATATCACTTGTAGAGGCTAAGCGGCACGTAACCCTTGAAGTCCCACGCATCGAACCGGTTAATATTTGGAATAGCGAGTCACTGTTGAGTAGTACTACTGGGTTTGACAAACCCCACCCGACGCTAAGCTCAACTGGAGGTTGAGTGGGTGTAATTTTGGCTAACACTTACCATGGTCTGGGTTGACCTGGTGACGGGCACTTGATAAACAGTCAGCTTCGGTCTCGAACCACTTAGTAATACTTGTTGTATAGATTAGCTACCTATCGATATATAATTTGACATAACATTATCTGGTAACACTTAAACGCTGTAACGTGGTTACACACTTAAACGCCGTAACGTGGTTACGCAAAACACTTAAACGCTGTAACGTGGTTACACACTTAAACGCCGTAACGTGGTTACGCAAAACACTTAAACGCTGTAACGTGGTTACACCCTTAAACGCCGTAACGTGGTTACGCAAAACTTTTAAACGCCGTAACGTGGTTACGCAAAACACTTAACGAAAACGCTGAACTCAAACGCTAAACGATTTATCTTATATAACTTGTGAACTCACCAACCTCGTGTTGACCCCTTTTAGTATGTTATTCTCAGGTAGCCGAGGCGGGCGCGCGGTTTAGGAGCATGCATTAATTGTTAAACATCTTACTCTTAACATTTACATTTGGTTTTAAGTCGTCCTGCGTGACGCAACTTTTGAATTAAGGTTTTACGCTTCCGCACTTATTTTTCATTTAAACGTTTTCTTTGGTTTGGTTATAACTAATGATTCCGATCCTGCCAGTTCACACCCTCTGACGGTAAAACTCCGTTAGTGGATTTTGAGGGTGTGACATGTAATACGAGATAGTATATGATGATGAGATGATAAGATGAGATGATCATACCATTTGGGGTATTTATAGCCGAAGGTAGGTTTCCAAGAAGGTGTGGCCGGCTGAATAGTATTCCTGTTTTACCAACTGTGGCCTACGCACGTGCCCTGCTGGTAGTTGGTGGGTAGGCAGCGGCTGACAGTGACCAGGCCTGCTGTGTACTATTCCTTTTCCACCAACTGCAGGCTATGCACGTGGTATGACAGGAGTTGGTGAGTAGGCAGCGGCTAATAGTGACATACAGTACAAGAGCATGCTGCTCGCCATACTGTTGTCAATAAGCTGTCGTATCTTTGGTCAGATCTTTTGCCCATACCTCGTCAGGTACAGTACAAAAGATCTTCCCGTATCGTACGGACTGGCTTATTTGGGAGGGAGTATTCCCCCTCCCGCCTTTGTGCGGGATTGTTCCCGGCTTTGCTCATTCCTTCAGGTGACAGCTGAATTATTGAGAGCTAAGTGCCTTGTGCGTGTAGCCTTGCTGCGCGGGTGGCCTTCCCTGATGGCTTGTATCCGCAGCTGCGGGAACAGGCGGAGTACTTCACCATTGGGAGGCATTTCCTGCGGGAACAGCTTGCGTACTGCGCGTAAGGACGTCACGTCTCTGAGCATGGTGGGTCCTGCGGATCCAGTTGGTTTCTGCGCAGACGTCTCTCTTCAAGGTGAGTCTTGCGGGTCCAACTGGGCTCTGCTGGGACCTACCTCTTCAGCTACTGACCTTAAACATACCCGATTTGTCAGTGATCGGTGCTTCCCTGTTCGCAACCCAAACGACAGTACATGTCGATATCTTTTTGTACCATATCCCCAAGTATCGATTTTTGGACTTTCCAAGGCTAAAAAATCCCAACTCAAACATCTTCTCCTTAGAAACAACGGTTTGACCATCTTTGATCGGTTGATCTGCGTAGACCGTATCCTGTGTTGCACAATCTGATAACAATAATAAACATAGTAATAAAATAAATAAAGAAGCAACTATCGTATTTCGCATTTTTTTTATTGATCTTAGATGTGTGAAAGAACTGGAGATCGACTTAAATAAATGGTGTATACTAAATAATTCAAACGGTTGAAATTTCTAAGTCCAAGTCAACTTAAATAAATGGTTTTGACTTTTACTAACAAAATTAAGACGGTTGGAATATTTGATCGGGTGACACTTGAGTGTATTAATTTTTGATGACTTTGCAACAAGTACTTAATTTCGACGTAGTCCATATACTGCGTTTTCGCTTAATTTTATTTGGTTGTAGTAACTAGTAAGTTATTTGCATTTACAAAGTGGGTTATACAGCAGTGGAATTAAGGAACAAACTGATTGTTTCATATGTCGATCGATATATTAAGGGACTTAATATTATTGTGAACATTAATGTTTTAAATCACCTTCTCGCGTCTGCAAGTGGCTGCAACACTCTTAGTTTTGTTGAATTATATGTATATATGTTGAATTTTGTTTATGGTGGATATGTGCAATGTTTTCACCTCAAAGAAAAAGATGAGTTGATTCTGGAAGAGTATTGGTCTCGGATTCAAGACACCAATGGTGGCGATTGAATTGAAGGTATCATCATCCATCACTTGTACACCAATTGGTTTTATGTTTCTAATCATTTCCGTTTGTTATGAAATTGAATTGTTAAAACTGTCGAATAGTTTTAGATGTTCTTCAATGAGTGGGAAACAAATCTGATGATATGATCTTAATCTGATTGTAAATGTTATGCGGATCATTTGTTGTACATATGCTCTCTGATTTCTTAAGTTTGTGCTATACCTTTGTTGATGAAATTTGTTTATTGTCAGGGGGCATCGATACGAGATGAGATTATTGATCATAAGCTACTCAAAAACATATGTGGTAAATGTTGTTGCAGTAATAATAAGGTTTGTTATTACGTGAGAGTAATTGTTATGATTCTAAAATATATAGTCTAGGAGCAACTCGCTCTAAGTATTTTGGGTCAACACTACACTGCTTTATTTTGTACCACAAATTACTAATCCTTTTGAATATTTCAAATTGGATACAAGTATTTTGGGTCAAGCTAGCCTCACCTGTTTTGACGCGTACGGCAAAGTATCCGGTCACTTGGTCAATCCTTTTTGTCAAGCATGACGCGTCCAATCCTTAGCTTTAAAATGCATTTCTAAAGAAGAAAAGGTATGCAAAAAGAGACGCTATGTCTTATTACTAATGTGCGAAAACTGCTTTTACAAAGCCCCCTTGAAATAAAATTTCTATAAGTTTTTCGATGATAGGAAGAAGCCGGGAATGATAAATAACAATGCTGCATTTTAATAAGCCAATAATGGCAACATAACTCAACTGTTGGGAGGTTTATATCTTCTTCACTCAAGCATGGTATTGCATCTTTAAATTACCCTTTATCTACAATATCTTTGTCTTGATCTTGACAAGTGAAATTAAGGTTGGTCATTGGCATTGCATGTTACAAAAAAACTTACAAGAAAAGTTTTAACGTTTAAGAAGAAAATAATCAGGGTATTTAATTTGTTTTTCTCTGGTTTTACAACACATGTTTATTTAGAAAACAATAGGTTAATTAGTATTAAGTGCTAACTATATATAATAATAGTTATAATTAATCACACAAAAACAGAAAGGGAAAAAGGAATAGAAAATTTGACTACACGAAAATAAGTTTGAATGGGATTTTTGAAAATAATTGTTGTAGAAAACCGCATAACTACTAATTATATGACACGTGGTAGTCTTATGTGCCACTAATTAGTTTTGAGAAAATAATAACGGTAGAGATTGGCTGGGTTGGCAGAAAAACACAGCTCAGGGCACTAATTGGTTCATGGAATCTACGTGGCATGAAAATTAAATATGAAATGGACGGTGGCTGGTGGGTCAGGTTTTTTTTCAGTCAAACACTCAAACCAACTCTAGTGTTTTAAACGTTACTACTTACTAGAATATGCAATTATTCATTTATGCTTTAAAAATACATATACTTTGATTATATATACAAAATATTCATTGTCATCCTTGAATCTTCTACATTTATACCAATATAAATACCCCCTCTTGTTTTCCACTCTTCTCATCCTCAACACTCTTTCTTACACTTATACACTCCAAGCAACCTTTCGAAGTAGAGGAAATGGGCAAAGACATTGAGGTTGCCGGTCACGAATACGGTGCAAAAGACTACCAAGACCCTCCACCCGCTGACCTCTTTGACGCGGAGGAGCTCACCAAATGGTCTTTCTATAGAGCCATCATTGCCGAGTTCATTGCCACCCTCTTGTTCCTTTACATCACCGTCCTGACCGTCATCGGATACAAGTCCCAAACCGACCCCAACCATAGCACCGACCAATGTGGTGGTGTTGGCATACTCGGTATCGCTTGGGCTTTCGGTGGCATGATATTCGTCCTTGTTTATTGCACTGCTGGCATCTCGGGAGGACACATTAACCCCGCGGTGACATTTGGGTTGTTTTTGGCTAGGAAGGTCACCCTCCCTAGGGCTGTTTTGTACATAGTGGCTCAATGCTTGGGTGCAATTTGTGGTTGTGGTCTGGTTAAAGCTTTTCAAAAGTCTTACTACAACAATTATGGTGGTGGTGCCAACGAGCTCGCTGATGGCTATAGTAAAGGCACCGGGTTAGGTGCAGAAATCATTGGAACATTTGTCCTTGTGTACACCGTCTTCTCTGCCACTGATCCCAAGAGAAATGCACGTGATTCTCATGTCCCAGTAAGTACTACTAGACTGATACATAATACTTGTATGCGGTATAAGTCAAGAATCTTGTTTTAAATATGTATAATTGTTTGAATTATAGGTGTTGGCGCCTCTCCCTATCGGATTTGCCGTGTTCATGGTTCACTTGGCTACCATCCCCATCACTGGAACTGGAATCAACCCTGCTCGTAGTTTTGGTGCTGCCGTCATCTATGGAAAAGAAAAGGCTTGGGATGATCAAGTAAGCTATAACTATCTCATTATTCATTTGGGTCGTATTTATTTTGCACAAATTTTACGCCACGAGTTCATTTCATATTTTCATATTAGCTGAATGTGTGATTTAACTCTATATGTGCAGTGGTTATTCTGGGTGGGACCAATGATCGGAGCCGCCATTGCCGCCTTCTACCACCAATATGTACTGAGAGCAGGCGCAGTCAAAACTCTTGGGTCATTCAGGAGCAATGCCTAAGCAAGAAGCTTGTTGTATTTTCGAAGAAATTGTACAAATTAATATTTGAAAATAATTGTTTTGTCTTCCAGGAGTCTTTCTGTCTTTAATGTATTTGGTATTAAGGGTACTTCGTTTTCTTTAATGTGCCCTAAATGGTCCTGCTTCCCGCTTCCAAGTCCCCTGCCTTTTTTTCTTATGTCCATTTATTCCTTCTTGTTTATTGGTAATTGGTCAAATGAAGTGTGTAATATTGCCCACCCAATCAATAATATTAAAGCCAAGAGTTTTCTTGCTTGTTTCATATGTTGCCATGGCTATAAATTATTGTGTTACTCAAAGCTTTTAACCATTAAAATTACAAGGCTTCAAGGAAAAATATATATGGCATGTAAGTTTTTTAATATCACACTATTTAACACAAACCCAAATAGTACATTTTTTTTAACAACAAACGTTATATTTATCCATACTTCTAAATAACACAAAATCCATACTTCTAAATAACACAAAATCCATACTTCCAAGTTACATAAAATTTCTACCTTGTTTGGAATTGAACCCAAGGCTTGCATGTCTTCCATGTTTGGAATTACACAAAATCCATACTTCTAAATAATTATTTTTTATTTTTATCCAAATTATCTATTATCCAATTGGATAAATCTAGAGGTGGCAAATGGGTTGAGTTGGGTCGAACGAGTCATGGGTTGAAATGAGTCATTGGTCAAAACGAGTATGAGTCAGAATGAGTTTGGGTCAAAACGGGTCAATTAAAAAAAAGGGTTGTTTTGGTTTGGGTCGAAATAGGTTATGGTCGAACCAAGTTTTGAGTTTTATTTATTTATTTTTTGTGAACGAGAATAACGTTGGAAACATTTTAGCTTTTTTAGATTTTTCGTTTTTTATTTATATTTTAAGTTATGATTTTTTTTTTTATTTTTTTTGAATTTTTTTTAAAGGGTTTTCTATTAAGATCAAAAACCCTCAAAAAAATATTCAAAAATAATGATAAAAAAATTATAACTCAAGATATAAATTATAAACAAAAAAAGTAAAAACACTAAAATGTTTCCTACGTTGTCCTCCTTCCATATAAAAAACACTTAGAATCGAATCGAAACCGAAAGAATCGACGAAAATGAAACAAAGAAACAAAAAGCCAAAACCGGACCACATCAATCGAAATCGAAAAAATCAATCAAAACGAAACTAAAAGAATTCAAACCGAACAAAAACAAAACTGAAAAAAACGAACAAAAACGAGTCCGGAATCGACCAGAAAGAAACAAAAGAAACCAAAACCCAACACGTCACGGGTGAAAACTCGTGTTGGCTTGAAACCTGAACCGAACCCGTTCCAATCTGAAACTCGTTTCGTGCCGAAACCTGTCTTGTACGAAAACCCGTTCCAATCTGAAACCCGTTTCGTGCCGAAACCTGTCTTGTACGAAAACCCGTTCCGATCCGAAACCTGTCACATTTCCTTAGGACACTAACCCACATCGACTCATTTCTTTGAACTTGCCGACCCATTTTGACCCGAAAATAAAAAGGATGGAATTTCAAATGACTCATTTTGGCCCATTTTGTTAAACCTTTTACCCAAACCAACGCATTTAACTTTTAAAACAACTCAAATTGACTCATTTGAAAGGGTTTGGGTCAAGATTGTCACGCCTAGATAAATCATAAATAACCTCTGTGGACTGTGGTTAATGAATGAATGCCACTCCATTTATTCTGTCAAATATATGTGAACTTCTAAATCATTGCTTTTATCATAGTTGGTGAATGAGCCGAGCTCTAAACTCACTCGAGCTTTGCAACAGTCTAAGCTCAAGTTTTGCAACAGTCCAAGCTCATTGAATACTATGAATTTGTATATAAACTTCGCAACTATGTAAAAAAAATTATCACACTTTTGAAAAATAAACAAGCCAACTTGGGGTTGAAAATTTTAACTCGTTATGATAAACGAGCGGATTTGGCTCATTTATTTCGAACACAAAATGATGTTGGCTTGGCTCGACTCACTTGCTAAGCAACCCTAATTGTATGCTAGAAAGCTAAGTTGATTCAATTTTCCTACAACCTCATAGTTTTTTTTGACAATGGGTTGTGCATATGTGGTAGCGGTTAGCAACTTAATATGTGTGGGTGTTCATGAGTGGTTTTGGGCTCAAACAAATTCAAAATTGAAAATGCATTTTTTTTCCAAAATCCTTTCTTTTCGTTTTGATTTCACAACGGATTCAGTTGGCTTTTGGTTTTTCTAATCTTTCCATTTGGCTTTGAAATTTTGGACATAATAAAATGACCAAAATAATGAATTTGAGCTTGAAACTATAATTCTAGTTTCTAATTATTAACAAACTGATTATTATGCATTTGAATTTGAATTTTTTGGGTTACATCACATCTTTTTGAATTTCTTATAAATTAAATAAGATCGGATTTTTTGTTACAATTGGTTACGTTCAGTTTTTGGTCAATGCAAAACCGCAATCGAATCTAAAATCGTTTTTCAACATAAAACCCAACCATTGGTTTTTTTGATTTAGTTGTTTCAGTTTGGTTATATCGATTACGATTCAATTACTTCAGTTTCTTTCACAGAATCACACCTCTATTTATGTGTGTTAGTGACAGTAGATTGGCTTTGGATGTCATCTACGAGTGGAATTAATTTTTTTTTTTTTTTATTTTTCATTATCATGAGGTTGATTATGCAAACACAATTAAATTTTACATAGGCTGGAACAAAATGTGTTTGGTTAAATTCCTTGTCACAATGGATTACACTTTGGCCCAATTAGTCAATTTCACAACCTTCATAATTTAATTAAAATTTTTTTTTTATTTTTAATATATATTACCCTAAACATCCAAATTAGGTGAATATTGACATATCACCATCATGTTAGTTTAAATAGGACAATAATTGGGTTAGTTCAATACATTTACAAGCCTGTATCCCTTTAAATAAAGATATAAACGGGCGCTTGAGCCTTTATATATTAAACCAGCAATGATAATATAGTTTATCTGCCTAAATTTTCCAAATATTAATATATACTTACAGATGGACGAATGAGTGGCTGTGAAATATACAATTGTCCATCCTCATATGAAACATGAATGGCTGCCGCCACACCGACCATTTATTGTTTGTTAGTATTCTGTCATCACGTATCTTCCATTGTATTATTGCACCGCGATAATATTATTTTGTTTCAATCTATTTTCAACCATAAATGTAATTATTATATCATAATTCAAATATTATATTATGAAAAGATAAATGTATCAATCACTAATCTTCTAAAATCAGTCTGATTATCAATATACATGCTTATCATTGCACACATTTCAAATGATTGATCAATCTATTTGCCAACCTTATATGGTCATCGTCGCCCCTATCATCGTCGCCACCACCGTTGTCATCACTTCATTGCCAGCATCGTTGCTACCATCACGTCGACGCCAACACCATCGCCACAACCACAATAGTTGTCACCAACACTGCCATCACCAATATTCATCTATGTTAGAAGGTGAATACATCTTGATACTTTGTCCTTAAATGACCCGTTTTTCAATCCAAGCCCCTTATGATCATAAGTTGTTTTAATACGTACTGGCTAATGCTTTTTTTTAAAGATGACCATCTTTGACCCATAGTTAGTGTGACCGGACCTCGTTTTAGTTACTAGTTTATTAGCCAAATTTATCATCAATACATAATCGTTTTTATTCATCTGTTCGGTGATTATATTTGAGAATTAAAGCACAAGCAAGACACTAGAGGTAACAAACAACCAAGCAAAAAGAGTTACAACTTAAAATTGCACCAATTTTCTAGAAAAATACTTTTTGGCCTGGAAAGATTCCAAATCTGAAGATAACTCAAAGATTTTAGATCAACCAACGTTTTGGAGAGATTCACTGGCTTGTTCGAAAAGATAACTTTGTTCTTCATTTTTCAAATGCACCAACACGTCGTGAGGATGATCTCATATAGCACACCTTATTCTTACATTGACCAAAATTTCTAGTTTCATGAATCTTATGTAGTTCTTGAACCGAAAGGCAAAAATTGGAGGAATTTGACACCAATTGCTAACCAAATTCGAAATCACAATGGCAAAATAACAAGCGGTAAGAATATGATCACTCATTTCTTCATACTCACAACATATCCTACATGTCACCAAGTCCACCTTCACGTTTCATTTAGAAAGGCCAACATGAGTTGAGAGTCTAGCCATTTCCACCTTCTAAGAAAAATTGTTAATCTTCTTAGGAACCCAACTATTCAACTTTAACGGAAATGGGACATCTATATATTTAACAGAGTAAAGAAGATTATACATATCCACCACTGAGATCCGACTCTCCAGGTCATTATGCCACACACATTTGTCTAGTTGGGAACCTATACAAATCCGATTCAACCAATTATCATCACCTTCATTTCAACATCACATTTTCGTCTACTAGATCATAACAACCTTGGATGTGTTATTGTCTCTTTCAATCAAAAAGAGATTAGGGAACAACTCTCTTAAAGGCACCTCCCAGATCCAAGGATCTAACCAAAAACAATAACATGCTAGAAAGGTTAACATTTGAAATGGCCAACTGATTTTTTAATTAGCCATTATTTTCCACGGACTCGGTTGTAGCATGAGGCAGGAATGGCAATGATCTTTGAGACGAATGCATCGACGCAATGACTTGGTGTTTCGTTCTTTCTTATTGTATTTGTATGTATAGTAAAACTTATTTTTCACTAAAATAGGACTAAAGAGTCATTTCCTTGTCATGGATATTCCAATATAAATTTGGTAGGTTAAAGAAAATAAATTAAAAACATTTTTTTAGTAATTTATTCAATGTTGCCACTCGGGTTGGAAAATGACCCGTTTACCAGTTACAACAAACAAAAAAGACTGAATTGAAATTAAAAACCTTAGAGCACATTAAAAAACCAAGTGCCCCAAGGGTCACACTCACATATCAAAAAGACACATTTTAACAAATTTGTACAATTGCTTCCAAAACACATTGAAAGTGAAAAGTATTGCTTAAGCGTTGCTCCTGAATGATCCAAGAGATTTAACCGCAGCTGCCCTCAATACGTACTGGGGGTAGAAGGCGGCAATGGCGGCTCCTATCATTGGTCCCACCCAGAATAACCACTGAACATATCCAGTTCAATTCACATAGTCAGTTTTGTACTTGTAAAATAAAATTAACTTAACATTAATGATGTAGTTATAAGTTATAACTTACTTGATCATCCCAAGCCTTTTCTTTTCCATAGATGACGGCGGCACCAAAACTACGAGCAGGGTTGATTCTGGTCCCAGTGATTGGGATGGTGGCCAAGTGAACCATGAACACGGCAAATCCGATAGGGAGAGGTGCCAACACCTATAATCCAAATAATTATATATTAAAACAAAATTTTTGAAATGGAAAAACTATTCTAGGTCCGTCACTACAAATATTATTCATATATATAAATAGTACTTACTGGGACATGAGAATCACGTGCGTTTCTCTTGGGGTCAGTGGCGGAGAACACAGTGTACACAAGGACAAATGTGCCAATGATTTCCGCACCCAAGCCAGTGCCTTTGCTATAGCCATCAGCAAGTTCATTGGCACCGCCACCATAATTGTTGTAGTAGGACTTTTGAAAAGCTTTAACCAAACCACAACCACAAATTGCACCCAAGCATTGAGCCACTATATATGTACAAGACGGCCCTAGGGAGGGTGACCTTCCAAGCCAAAAACAATCCAAATGTCACCGCAGGGTTAATGTGCCCTCCTGAGATGCCTGCAGTGCAGTAAACGAGGACGAATATCATGCCACCAAAGGCCCAAGCGATACCGAGGATACCAACACCACCACATTGGTCAGTGCTATGGTTGGGGTCGGTTTGGGACTTGTAGCCAATGACGGTTAAGACGGTGATGTAAAGAAATTATAAGAGGGTGGCAATGAACTCTTCAATGATGGCTCTATAAAAAGACCATTTGGTGAGCTCCTCCGCGTCGAAGAGGTCAGCGGGTGGCGGGTCTTGGTAGTCTTTTGCACCGTATTCGTGACCGCCAACTTCAACGTCTTTGCCCATTATATATATGTTTAAAAAGCAAATGTCGGCGTACTCACAAAAGCTACTGTAGCTAAGAATTACAAGTTTTCCTGCAGCTGGTACAACATCTATATGCAACAGAATATTCACACGTATCTTCTTCTTTAGGTATACGTGTACGATAATGAGAGCAGAGACCTGTGGCAGTTTCCTGGTCTAATAGTCGTTTACCATGTTTTAAAAGCTAAAACGCAGGGTACTTATTTGGATATTGCTGCCAAAGAGGGCTTAGATCCACGGAAGTGATGAGGACTATGTAGAGTCTAAGAGTACGTTGCAGTTAAAACCACGTCTCCAGGTTCGCTCCATCTCTTTAGAATACATATTCTTATGTTTTGGCAGTATCTATTCAAATTTTGATCTTTTGTGCTTGCAATTTATGTTGTGCATGATGTTAGGGTTATGAAGAAGTTACATCATAGTTGTCCTCTTCCTCAAATATATCAAGCTGAAGATATTTTTTTTCCTACATTGATTTTAGTCATTTTACTAAATTAGGGCAGCTAAGGTTTTCAGGAATTGGTCCCTATCCATACATACTTTATCTCATCACACATCACGAAGCAAATTATATTGTTCTTTTTACTGATTGTTGATTGTTAATTTGTTTTCATTTTTGTCAATTTTCGTATTTGATCGATGATAATTTGTGTTATTCTGATTCAAGATGCAAGATAGGGGTTTCAAGCTGTTTTGCCTACATTTCACATCTCGGTTTGATGTTTTGATGTAAATTTTATTACTCTAGGTATTTGATGTGCAATATGTAATTCGGGAATATAGAATTGACGTGTGGTTTGTTTTAAACTTAGTCCTCATTAGTATTGGTACCAATCGATCAGAACTTTGAATTTGTTTACTTCAAGCTATGAATCATCATACTTTGTAAAATAGCATTGCGTTTTTGCACCCGTTTAATTTTTTCCATTTCCTAAAGCAAAATTACCTATTTCAAATAAAACTAAAATTGGTTGAACATTGAATTTGGTACACATATTGACATGACTTCAACAACCATTATTTAATACATCAACTGAATTTTTGCAAGTTCATTTTTATTGCTTGGGGCTGAACCATATTTGTTTTTAAATTCAGGAGCTTGGTGGTATCAATGAAGCTGTGTATTCATAGATTACTGAAGTAGACACAAGCATGTTTGTTTCTTTTAACTTGCAGAGGTAAAAATAGTAGTTAATAAACCCATTTTTTTATTTCTTTCTCATAGGTGTCAAACAAATGTTGCTTTCAAACTTCAATCAAAGCTTTTTGTTTCCCAAAATGAGGCTAGAACCGATAGACTAGATGCAGTAGTTTTTGCTTGGGTCAAAACGGGTCGGTTCAGATTGCCCCAAAACACTTTTTCCTATTAACTTTTGAGTTTTGTAACATATAACTAAAAAGTAAGCGTTGAACAACTTTTCTCCCGTTTGACCAATGACCCATCGCTTCATATTTTTCTTAACCATTTCACCTATTATTGATAAAAACATCCATTAGAAACATGAGATTGCAAACCGTCTGTTAGTAAAGTAAGTGTCTAAATGCAAGAGGAATCCATGAAACCGTCTCAATCTAAGGTTTCAGAAACCCTTTTGAAACCAGACACTAATCATCATGTGTATGTAAATAAACAAATCAATCTTTCTTTTTATTTTTAGTTTAATTGCATAGATTACTTGGTCTTCATGTTGCTGTTACTTTTTTTTTTGTTGATACAGCATGTTCAACTTTGCTACAAATTCAAGGAGGCCTTAGTTGAATTTGGTATGTTTACATTTTGCTTATTCTGTAGCTTTTCCTTTTATAACTCACGACTTTTAAAAATTATAGGAAATTAAACAAGAAGCTAATTTGGATTATACACAACTATCTCTGTCCAAAAAGCCTTCATTAGTTTTATGGACAGGTAATTTTGTAGTCAACATTTGGGACTTGGTGGTGCTGTTGCAGTCAATGTTTCATCTTTTAAGACATTTATATGATGACTTGGTTTTATCTGATGATCGACTTGGTAAAGTCGGATTGCAATTTGGATTTTGTTAGTATAATACATCTAATGCATCTGACGTGCCCCGCCGCAACGCGCGGGTACGGATACTAGTTTCCTCTAAAGCTTGCTTGGAGTGTATTAGTGAAAGAGTGTGAGAATGAGTTGAGTGGAAAACAAGATGGAGTATTTATATAGGCAGAATTGAACACTATGAGAACGTGACAATTATTTTTGAAGCAAATAATTGAACGCATTCAAAATACTAATTATTCTTGGTACTTTAAAGTTTGTATATTTTAGTCATCGGGCCGCACCGTCCATTCCATTTTATCTATTCATGCCACCTAGGTTCCATTGAGGAATGGGTGGCTGTTATCTGCTAACCCTATCAATCATTTATGTCTAGAATTATTCGTGGCCATAGGACTACCACGTGTCATATACAAATTTTTTTTGCTTTCTGCGTCAATAAATTTAAATATTGAATCATGCAAAAACATAATTATTATTGTTAAATTAAACTATTATTTTCTAAAACAACAGAAAAATATATTCCATAACGATCTAGTATTTGAACCCACAGGTGAAAAAAAAAACTGAACCTGGAACCGAACCCGATAAAAATACCTTGAACTAGATTTTTTTATACCTGGGTTTTTAATACCCGAACCCGTACCCGACCCTACCCGTAAGGTACGGATAGGGTATGCATTTTAGTACCAACACCCAACCCGGAACCGGACCCAATTTGTACCTGTTAATACCCGAAAATCCGAACCAAGTTTTACAAATACCCGGATCTATACCCGATATTATCCAAAAAATACCCGAAAAAATAATCCTAAAAGGTACAACCCCTTAACAAATCCAATATATATCGGGAAAAAAAAAGCCAGATAAACCCGAATATAGGTTTTCAATACCCAAAAATAGGACATTCAAATACCCGGTTTTAGAATCCTCGGTTCTATACCTGACCCGAACCCGATACATAGGGTATGGTTTTTAGAGACAATACCCGGACCTGAACCCGACCCGGGTATAGCCAATACCCGTCATATCCAAACCCGGTTTCATACCCGAACCCGAGTATTTGAAAAACCCGATTTGTGCACCTCTATTTGAAACCGGTCTCAATCCTATTGGGCCACCAGTTTAAATGAGTGCTACCTGGGCTTCAGGAGAAAAAAACAGTTTTTAAACCAGCCCAACACTCTTAGCATACACAACCCATCCGCCATCTTTAAAATATAAAAAGAGATTTCAAAATGCAATAAATCCCATCTATCATTTCTCTATTCCAACAATAAACTGAAAATTATATAAATTAAATGTTACGGTAACATTTTGGCCTTTTCAAAAAAAAAATGTTACGGTAACATTTTATATATGAAAACTAACATTCATCTTCCATCAATTTATAGTGAACAAATAAATATAAAAAATAATAAAACAAACGTTTGTAAGTAAGATAAGAATAGAAAACATGATGTCGGAGGTTTTTGGAAAAAATAATATTCTTAGTTAAGTTATAGGGTTAGAGATATTAGAAGGGATGTGAACGCCTCAATACCATTTTATTTTATATATCTATTGTTCACAAATCACACTTGACTCTTGTTATTATGAGGGGTAGGGGTCGGTTGATGTACTCATGTATAGTCACACTCACCCCATCTTAGGACACATACGTAATTAGTGTAAGAAAATGCTACCTTATCGTTAAACCATCAAATTCAATTTTTCCAACTCAAACACATAAGCCCTCATATTTTGTTTCTTATACTTATCTTTCTTTTCAATTTAGCGTACAAAAAAAACTAATAAACTTTATTTTTTTCTGTTATTTCATATTCTCATTTATTTTTTTTCAGTTGAAATCTCATTTAGCTGTTTTAGAAAAGGTAATTAAAATGCTCTTAGTTAGGAGTTTATTGTTTTAAGATAAAGGCTTAAAAAATCATATACAAAGTAGCAAGCATACTTTGAATGAATGATAAATAATTGATATTCTAATTATTTTTTAGACATAATTACGATAAGGCAAAGTCAATAGAGAAATGGGAAGGAATGGCGTAGCTGTCAAAAGATTTGGGCGAGAAGAGGCTACCATTCCCGTGAGGCGTCAATAAAACCATTCATATTTATTTATGTTATTTTTTAAATTACCCAATAACTTTTTTGGTTGAAAGTAATGAAATGAGGAGGCAATTTAACGAGAGAATGAATAGAATGAAAATGGAATGAAATGAATCATTACCATTCCGTTGTCTTGTTTGGTTAACCTATGCGAATAAATGAATAATTACTTTATGTTGTTTGGTGTCCAAAAAAAATTGTATGAATGAAATACAAATAATAAAAATATTCATATCCCAATATATATATTTTTAACTAAAAAAATTGAAATGGCGATGGTGGTGGCGTTAGCTCCAGCGACGAAAATGGTGGTGGTGGCGGTCAGGCGGGGTGGTTTTGGTGGTGGGGGTGGTAGCATTGGTAGTGACGGCGATGATAGGGTGGCGGCGACGTACGTGGTTATCAGGCAGCGGCAATGGTGGTGGTGGTGGCGATGGTAGTGGTGGTGGTAGTTGTTTTTAAGTGGTGGTGGTGAGAAACTAGGGTGAGAGAGGAATTGAATGAAAAAAAAAGGTGAGAATGAATGGTTTTGATGGAATGATATTCCATATGTAATGGATGATTTCATTCCATTGAGCAACCAAACACCACTTTCTTCATTCCCACGTAATGAATCATTTCATTCTCCATGTCATACCTACATACCAAACGCAACCTTATTTTTAACAGCCATAATAAATAAATTTAAAACTAAAGTGTTATACTTTTTAACGATGATTTTTTTAATTTTTTTTTATCAATAGGAATTGAACCTAAAATCTCTAAGGCCCTGTTTGTTTTTGCCTCTTTTCTATGAATAGAGGAAAACGTCTGATTCGGTCAGACGTAATCAGACGTTGGGCTGTTTGTTTGTTTTTTGGCATTAAGAGGTTCAGCGTCTTAATAGCATCTGAACCAGTAGAATGGTTAACCTTTTTTTTTTTCTCAATTAAAGCTAGGGTTCGAACTCCACATAAAACGTTTTTCACTTTTTTTTTTCTTCTACCTAAAAGGCTTTTAAAACTTTAAATTACAAGTAATAAAAGCTGACACAGAATATAGTTGTAAACATTTTCCCGAATCAAAGATAAGCCTCTTAAACCTCACATGTAGCAATTTTTTTTTTCTTTTAAATATAACTCTTAAACCTCACTTGTAGCATTTTTATCTTTTTATTTTTTTTTATATCAAAGCCTCTTATTGACCCGTTTAAGTTTTAATGAAAAATACCGACCCGGGTAAAATGTTTGAACCGAAAAAGTATGTCCTTAGCAACAAAATTTATGTTCGTAGTAATTGTATCTATAAAAACATATTGATGTTGTATCCTATATGATTAGTTTTTCGAACGGTTACTTTCATAGTGAAGTTATCTCACTGCGCGAACACGTCGCGCCCCACCACCCCACTCAGTGGACATGATCGGGATCCATGCTGGCATTCGAGTTTGGCTTGGCGTTCCCGATAAAACCCAGTTGGCCCACCTCACCAGAAGGCACGACAGGTTTTAATACTCTGGTAAAATCCGGTCGGAATCAGGATTCGAACCCGGAACATCCGGGTCATCCATCATGTTCCCGGCCATTGGGGCAAGCCCCGCTGGTTATCCTATATATTGTGATGATGCATATAATACGAATTTGGTTAATTACAAATGGACAAATACAATAAAAGCATTCCAGAAACAATAGATGAAGCAATAAGGGAGTTAACTGATACGGAGTATGAGTTTAGGCAGTGGGCCCACAGCCCAATTAGAGTCTATCCACTACTGAGAGGCCTTGTCTATTAGCTAAGCTACTATTGGACCAAGTGTCATTCTCCTGTAATGTCCCAACAATTTAGCTTATCTTAGGTAAAAGTTAAAAGTTTGAAGAAACGTTAGGCCTCCCTTCCTAATTCATGTTTCAGCAAATGTTTATCGACCATTCGACCAAGTTTGAATCTCAAGTTTTATGAATACATTTTAGGACTAGTAGTACATTTTACAAACTCTTTGTGTCTTCATTTTAACTTTTAAGTACGGAAAAAGTTTACTGAATACATGTGTTTGCATTGCATGAGTATACAATGATAAACATATGTTTGCTTGTAATGTTTACACCTCTAAGATATTAAATACACTAATAAATTGACGTTGCTAGTTAAATGCAATATTAAATTTACGGAACATTTATTCGTTTCTTGTCGATCTGCTCAATCTATTTGTAGTGTTGTGGTGAATTGGTGTAACGTTCCATCTATTTTTGTGTTTCTCAACTCGTGATTTGTTGGATTTGTTTAAATACTCATCTTTTTCGAAACGGAAGGCAAAGGTTTTTCATGCGATATGTTTGACAGTAATTTGGTGTATATGGAGAGCTAGGAATGAAGTGGTATTCGAAGGGAAACCTAGCTACTTGCATAAGTAGCGTGATTGGCGTTATAAAAACATTGAGTTTCTTGTGGGTAAAACACAGAGGAAAATGGGCAAGCTTGACGTGGGAGAGGTGGTGTGTGTTTATCTTTATTTAATTGGGTAGTGTATTCGTTTTGGTTCTTTGTTTGGTTTTTTATGTTATGTACAAGTGGTTTGTTGATGCTAGCATCTTGCTACTATCTTTGGTTGGTGAAATATATTATGTTTTGTTGGTTGTTCAAAAAAAAGATACTGAACAATAGTTTTATATCGGTTAAAGCCTCCAAATCATCAAAGGACACAATAATTCGATCATTAAATCATTATAACATTAGTCATTTAGTATTTACAAGTAAAATGTTAGAAAATCTTATATTAGCCCATCCTCTATAGTGGTGGCCATTGAAGCCTCTCCACAGTGCCACGTAAGCATCGAGGGCATCGAAACCCCAACCAATAATGCATCGCTATGGTTTAATGCCCTAAGGGCGCCCAATATATATATATATATATATATACATATATATATTATATATATGGGATGGATCTTGCGAGAAGTGATATTACAGCGAGAAGTGAAAGTGTAACTCCATTAATCCCTAATTTCACTCCCTTTTTTATGATGTTACCTACATGTATGTAGGTTGGTTGTATTTATGTCTTAGCTACACACATACAAACGTACCGAGCCACATTCAAACCTATATACCTACACATATACAACCATACATACACATATACGAAAATACGTACCTACACACGTACATACGCACCTACACAATAAGAAAGAGAGTGAAATTAGGGATTAATGGAGTTACACATTCACTTCTCACACTTCTTGCTGTAAAAAAACTTCTGAAATGATCCAATACCTATGTGTATATATATATACACACACACATATGTATGTATGTGTGTTTGAGAGAGATGGAGAGAGAGAGAGAGAGGGCCCACCTTCACACCACAATGGCGCCGGTCGTTGGGACGACCCTTGGCTTCGCGCGCCACCACCAAGGGCGCCCCTTGGTGGTATTCAGTGCCCAAAGGCTCCCCCATCAAGCTTGACCAGGCCCCTTAGCGGGTGGTCTTAAGGTATGTCCTTATATACTAAATATAACAAAGATGATAGCATACAAAGTAAAGTATGCCCCAAACCTGATGATTGGTATATTCTAACCTTTTTATACTTGATTCAAATGTTTTAATACTTGTACACTTCACATGCATTCTATTATTAAGCATAATATTTTAGTATTATATTCGTTTTTATCAAAGTATTAAAGTCTGATGTCAATTGACAACTTCATAAAAAAACTTATAGCACTTAGCAACTCCATTATCATTGATGGTTTACATTTAACTAACGAACATTATATAATCATAAATAAAATTAGGCATCTTATTTATAATTTTCTCTTTTCAAGTATATAACAAAAGTGGAAATTAGTTACGTGGTTTCTCTAATTAAAATAGTCAATTATTTGTAATCATTTTCAGTTTTTTCCTCCTTATCTTTACCCCTCATCTTTTTCGGCTACGTCTATGAGATGTAATTGTCTTTTTGTCTTGGAATATCAAATTATAAAAAAAAAAATCCAAATGTCAAGTCTTAAGTGAACTCAATATATAATTCAAGGGTCTAATGAAGATTACATAAACTAATCTATAAATTATTATAAGTTTACCATGCAAACCTCGTGAGTGAGACATGTTTAAATCCTACCAAAACCTGTGGACGATTTCCAACCACATAATAGTAGCATGATAAAAGTTAAAATGATGAATCGGTAAGAGTATTAAAGATAAACTTTTTTATTTTGTAGTTTGTACTTTGTAGACGTGGTTAGCAAATTCATTTAAGATAGTATTTTATAAACCTAAAGTATTTTATAACAATTGAGGTGACTAATTCGAATACATTATTCTAATGTTCAAGAACGGTTGAAACTACTCAAATCTCACTAAATCAGCTGATTTCGCAATTATACTGTTCGATTTACGGTTTGAAAGAATTGGGCTTTCGCAATTTGGTTTACGTTTAGAACTGGTTGGGTTGACTAATCGATCAAGATAATAAAAATAAAAGTTACATTTTTAATCTATATACTTTTCATAAAAAAAATAGCTATTGTTATGTGTACGGTTCTAACAGTTATTACAAATATAAGTAATTTTAGTTTTAGTTATGTTACTATACATTATTAACTTAAATGTTTAAAGTTTGGTTCATTTTTTAGCTTGTCATGTGTTAAAACTTTCGAATACTTGATGGTAAGATTTCGTATTAAGAGCCCACCAAACCGAACTATTTTGATGGCCCGATCAACCAAGTCAACCCGACTAGTTTATATATAGTCTCTCAAAAATCCATTATTGCTTGTTTGGCCCATAAATCCCGTTAAAACATATCGAATCGGATCAGAGACCAGAACATCCTTATTTTTTTTTTTTTGAATGAAGAACATACACCCTCCCTAAAATCCATTCCTAATATCCGCTTTGTAGAACTCAAAGCGCACACCACTTTGATAAAGGATAAACACTTGATGCCTTTGATTCAGTTAAACCAATAAGTCATCACCAAACATCCATACTTATGCCAATTAATTTGATTACAAGTTACTACAAGACAAAATAACAATAATAACTAATAACTGATAAATATTATCCTGATGTCACATTATCATACTTTGAAAAAATTGTCTCTTTTTTAAATGTATATTGAAAATTGTCATGTAGTAGGTAAATGTTACTTAACCCAATAATTATTAGTATACAAACCTTAAATTTCAGAAAATATATAGCAAATACTTTATAAACTATACAAGGTATCACACAACTTTAATCTTATTAAACAAAAAAAGAATTGCAAATTATATAAAAGAGAGAATAATTTAATGATAAGTAGGGCCACTAATAATGTCACTTACGTTTTATAGCATAATTTAGTCGATCCAAGTTCTCTATTATTGATCACCATCAAAGGGTCCCCCGTAAACTGAGGACACACGTCTACACTATTCCTTCTGGCCTACAATGTTGCTAAATCACACCTTGATGTTCTCTCTAATAACATAACATCCCCCCATTGAAATGATCGTGTCGTTTATGCATTTATTTATTTTTTGTATGAGCACCCATCTCTTGCTGATTAATATCGAGAACCAAAAAAGACCGATATGCCCTTCATTGCTTGACGTTTCCAACTCTCCCTAGATTTATTTAATTATCAAATACAGTAACCGAGTTTTCTAAAGGTGTTCATGATGTGGTCTACCTCGACGGATTTGATGAAGTTTTGGGTTAAGCAGCTGACTACAGTTTCGAGAAACAACAATTAAAACGACCGGGTTAGATGAGATGACTGAACCATAACGACATTCGTCTTTTGATAACTGCCTTGTCATCAACACGTCGTTGAAAACTAGTAAATGGTGTTTTAAACCTTTGACACCCAATGTGGTTAATCATGTTCACCTTCAATCATCAATAAACTATATATATAATAATTATATATATAGTTTTCTCTGTAGGAGAACTATCTCCGTCATTAATATCCCATAAAAAACATTCCTTATAAGTTACATAAATACAAACTAAAAAAACAATGTTGTGTTAGGGGCTAAAGTCAAGTTGCATGTCAATATATCATTACTCATTTATGTAATTATTCTAAAACATTAAGGATGCTTTATATAACTTCATATTTTCACATCAACCATTGTTATATTTATTATAAAAATACAGAAATTAGCCGGGCTTATCCATTACAACATTATATATATACATTGTGTGACCCATCACCAAGCACTTACGCCAACCGATCAAACCCCATACCCACTTTTATTCACTTCCCATAAACACACACAAACAACAAACACCCCTCTCCTATGGCAACAAGAAAATTCCACCACCATGACCAAAGATCAAGGTTCCTTTATCTCGGTGGTGGCGGTGGCACCGACACCTTCGAAATGAACGAGTCCGACCTATGGAACACAACCGGGGACGACAATTCACACGACCATCAAAATCCCATAGCTAGAAAAACAAAGTTCCCATTGAAAGCTCATCAACAAAAAAAATCACCTATGGAAACGGCCGCAAAATCATTGCCAGTCAACGTGCCTGACTGGTCAAAGATTTTGCGACATGAGTACAAACGTCATGAGACGAGAGACAATGATGACGAGGACGAGGACGAGGATGAGGATGAGGATGAGTACGAGGGTAGTAAGCTGCCTCCACATGAGTATTTAGCAAGGACTAGAATTGCTTCATTTTCGGTTCATGAAGGTGTTGGAAGAACATTAAAAGGTAGAGATTTGAGTAGGGTTAGAAATGCTATTTGGAAGCAAACCGGTTTTGAACAAGATTAATTGTTGTGACACCATCGGATAATATTAAGTTAACATTAACCGATCGATGGTTGTAACTTTGTAAGTCTAACATTATGGATCAATGTCTCTCGATCTCGTAAATCGAAGAGTAAATAACTTCCCATTTCTCATTTTCAACATGTATGTTATCATGTTCTTTTTTTCATTTTTATGTAATTTTTTTTAATGTTTTAGACTATATTTTTTTTACATCATTTTGTTTATTAGTTTCACGGGTGTCATGTTTGTCGTGGACAAAATCCTGAAACACATGATCGGTCGTACAAAATGCTTAGTTTCAACCATAAAGAAAGACCTATAGGTAACATATTTATTATATTGTCATAAATTAAAGCAATTCAGCTACAAATGAAAAAAAAAAAACAAATTTATTAATGAAAATACGTTTTTGTCAAAAAGAAAGCGTGACAGATAAGAATTTTATTACGTATCTAAATCATTGGAAATAAATCGGTTGTCTAATCAAACTATTTTGAAGCTAGACGACAAACTATAGTCGATATTTTGGTCTTTAAATTTTAATAATTTGCAAAAAAGAAAATCAGGGGGTATGGATTTTGATTGTAAAGAGGTATTCTAAATCTAAATATTTAGCATGTTAGTATTATTATTTTTATATAAGTAGACGACTTTTTTGAAAAGCCTTTTAAGTTAGTTTTAAACATATTAAACTTGTTCTCTTATATATTAGTTTCAACTAATTGTTGTTTTTTCTTTCTATTTTCATGTTTTAAGAAATTAAAATTTAAGAGCTGGCGAATAAACAAAAGACAAGAGAGCAATGTTGACTTTATTGTACGCAATGGGAGACTTTTAATAGAATTCCTGCCGTGAAACCCCACTTTGTTGAACTTTTATTGCTTACAAATATTAAAGATGGGTTTATAAACTTTTTATGGGTACGATATGCATA
This sequence comes from Bidens hawaiensis, assembly GCF_021521415.1. Taxonomy (NCBI): domain Eukaryota; kingdom Viridiplantae; phylum Streptophyta; class Magnoliopsida; order Asterales; family Asteraceae; genus Bidens; species Bidens hawaiensis. The sequence goes on along the minus strand of NW_027495149.1, from coordinate 52,403 downwards.
TCATGATAATTGTTATGTTTCCAAATTATTGTGATCACTCTATTATTTGAGTTACTAAAATACCCTATTCATTTTTTAGGTCATAAGCTGATAAATAGTTATGGTCGTGTGAAATTTTTATTAAATATACATTGTCAGAACAAAGAAATATATTATTGGCTAGAATCCACAAGTTAGAAATGAGTTGCAATTGAATTGAGCCGGATATGTACTATGATAATTGATGGCAATACATGCACTAGACGTAAAGAGTATATGGGTATGGTAGGTAAGAAAGGTGCACTGCATCTAAGATAACTCTTCAAGCTAAAGTAATAATTTATACATATCTTCATTTGCAAGCCTTTTTTCTATTTTGTCATGTATACTAACAGTCTAGTTTTTAACGTGGGAATTGTACGAATAAATTGAATAATTATGGTTGAATTAAAGTACTTATTATTACATTAAAGTTTAAAATACTTTAATAACAGTTACTTTAATTATTCATTCGTTTAGTAAGGTATCCATAATTTTACTGTTGTAATAGCAAAAAGGACAAACTTCAATCATTTAAAAGTTAATCAATGGTTCATATTTGAAAAAGAAACAAAAAGAAAACTACTTGTATACTGATGTGTAGGTTATGAACATGAGAAAAGGTTGTATGTATGTTTTCTTAAACATTTACCTACATGTATAAGTTATTTGTATGAATATAATCTACGCTATTTGTATGAAATATAACCTACACATGACTTACACATGCGTATGTTTTATAAAATAAATGATGCTTTTTTTTTCAATTTGTTTATACAAATTAAAGAAGAGATTAATAAATATTGTATTTCAATAATTTTCTTATACTTAAAACAGTAATAGAATTTAAATGTTAATTATATTTATTTTTCTTTATGCTCTTGTAAAGATTTTGTTCTGCATACGTTCAACTGTTCAAGTGAGTTACAGATTAGTTCCGTTTGAAAAGATATTGAAGATGATAAGGACAATAAAATGACACCAACGAATTATGCTAAGAAACATATTTTGTATGGAAGGTAGTAAAAACAGGTGTTGACATTAGTTTAAAATTATGTGTTAATTGTGATAAACCTCCTAAATCAGTCAACCATATTGTTATCTCATCATGTGGTTTTGTGACATTCATTTCATTGCAAATATGTGTTATGCAAACTCCCTCCTCCCCTTCCCTTTTGTTCGACTGGGAGATTTTGGAATACGCTAAATGTTCTCATTTTCTAAGTCCTACAAAAAGATGACACGTGTTTTTTTTCTTGTACATGTTGACATATTTGGCATGCTCGAAATGATAAAATACACAACACAAAATCAACATTTGTCCAAAAATACATGAAGAGATTAAGATGAAATCGTTTTATGGATTAAAGCATGACAATACTTTCATCTCTAGATTGATTACTATGGCCTATGGGGTAATTTAAGTCATCCTTTTAGTTTTCACATGTTAAGACTTAAGTTCCATCTTTTAACTTCTGGTTGAAAGCATTTAATAAAATAAAATAAAATAAAATATGATCTCCACGGTTAAATAAATACCAACCAATTGAGGTGGTATTTTAGCCACCAACCACCTAAAAAGGTTAAGTGATTTTAATTGGCTTATCAATAGTTTAACTGTTAAAAAACCATCAACAACTTAATTTATATTATTTTTTTCTTAAAAGTATCAGAAGTGATAACAGTTGACTATTACTCATTGACTCCATAAGAGATTTGCTATACGTAAATGATCACACACGTGATTTACGTACATTTTTTAGTTAGTAATTAGTAAGCAATCAATCATATGTTTATCTTGATTACTTAGCCACTACAAAGATGCGTCGAGCCTTCAAACTAATTAGTTAAATCATATAGTAATATTATAAACTTAGAGCATATTAGGTAGGAAAAAAAAGTACAAAAAAAATATCACCCACTAATATTACTTGTTACTTATTGATTCGGATAGACATACGTTCGATACAAAATAAATATTAAGTATATATCAGAACCATATAAACACTTGCATCTAATGTTTACAATTACACCCATCAAAAATGTATTAAATTTGTCTCTGATGGTTTGAAATAATATATCTTTGAACTTGGGAAAATTAATTTACTCAAAATGAGATTTTTTTGGTCATATTATACTTTTCAGATGATTAACTACTATTTTTTGTATGGAAATCAACTGCTTTTTGTACTATATATTGTGTATATAAGAAGAAAATATATATTTAAAAAAAATAGAAAAGAATTAAGTTGCATGGGCTCATTTTGTGACCAGTTTTGGTTTACTAAATAAAGATTAATTTGGTTTGATAGACGACATTAAATCATAAAGAATCAAAATTTAATTCATAATCGTCACTTTATTCATACATTTAAAGCTATAAATGTATACATATCCTAAATATTCACACATTTCATACGCAACAAAATACGTTGAGTTACGTATAAATACGAGTAATACCGCAAAGCTATCATATACTTTACGTTTGGGTTTGTATATATTGGTGGCTTGGTGCAATGAAGATTTTTTACTTTCATTAAAAGAATTTAAAAGGCTTGTGAACATTTTCAGCATACAGAAATCGAAATTGGCTTTCGGGATAACAGTAAAGGACAATTGTTGTAAACAGAAATAGATATATATTCTTTTTTAATTAAAAAGGTTAAATTACTAGATCATTATGATCAATAAAGTATATTAAATTCAAGTCTTTAGGTAAAAAAGAGCATGTTAGGTAGTAACTCAAAGTTGAACACGAGAAAGAAACTTACCATTATACCATATACATTGAATGGGGGAATATTGCGGTACACACTTTAAAAGTTTTAACCCCGAGACATAAGAAATTGTTGCTCTTCGTTTTTTAGCGCATTTTCAAAATGTGAATGCGACAAGAATCAATCAAATTTCCAACTAAGTGAAGATTTATCCGATCACTAGCTAGTTAGGTCGATATAGTATACATCCACCCAGCATGTAAAACGGAGTTAGCGTTAGACTATTAGTGATTAAAATGAAAAAAAAAAGTTGAAACCACACAAGGTCATAGATAAAACAAAGTTTTAGGGGTTGAAAACAAGTTTTTCTTAATCTTCCATAACCGATGTCAATGTTGACGTTCATTAATTATATTGTTAGGTTTATTTATGGACGGACATACTGATAGAGTGCTGATTCATTCGAACCTCAGCTCCAGGTTTTGGGCACATTTTTTATGTGTAAGTTATACTACGGCTTTTAGATCAAACCTCAAGATTTTTGACTTCCAACCCTTGAGTTATGTAAACTTAATTATAAAAGATCAATTTATGTATTTTGAGTTGAAAAATTAAGTGAAAAAAAAAGGTAACGGATTTGATTAATGGCTCTAACTATTTTTCTAAATGATTCTTGATTAATGCATTGCATTGTATTGGTCATGATTACCTTAAAATCTCATTGAAGCTTTTTAGTTTTATCGTTCTTTACAACAATTTATCACTATTTATAATACCCGACTCACCACCAACCTAACACACAATTTTGTATAACATTTTTCACCATCCTACAATCCTAAAAAGTAAAAAGGTAAAAATGTGTCACTAAAATCCATTGAATAAAACAAACTAAATATAAAGACAATACTAGATTAAATATTTGTGTGATGCGTACTTTGATTGTAATTCTTTTGACTATAGAAGCATTTATGTCCTAAATAGTATCAACTAGTATGAATTCTATAATTTTATAAAATCTTCATGTGAAAATTCACTATTTTTTAACACCATTTGGAAATAGCCATGATACCCACTGAGTTAAATATATTGACTGACATATTAAACTAAAAATAAATCATAAATCAATGCGGCAAATTGTAATTTGGTTGGTTGGTTTGTTTGGAATCTTGAGATGGTTTGAACTAATTTAAATAGTTGTTTTTTATTCTTGTTTATATGAAGAAGTTAAAAGAGTTGAAAATACACAATTCGAAAGTTGAACCCTTGGTTGTCGAGATTAGTTTGGTGAAGTTAGGAAAAGCGTGGGATTTGTTTGCCTAACATTTATTCAATCTCCACTTACGTGCTTCACGTGACTTATTAACAAATTACAATCCTTTCCTTTTTATGATATAAAACGACAAACAAGTTTTATATCATCTCTTACTAGTTGCAATCCGTTTTCAACCTCGTTTTTCTATCGTTAAATATTACTTATATTATGTACACCAATTATTTTAAAGCACTTTTTTGTCTAGGTTTAAACATGAGACCTTTAGACATGTGCCTCAAACTCTCTTATTTTGAGGAAGTGTTTTTGGTTTTTACATTTTACTATTAACAAAAAGAAAATATATCTCTCAGCTAGCGAGCGATGACCACCTCTTCGTCTCCTCTGTCTTTTTCACCCCTTGCAAACTTCATATTGCGTAAAGTTCCTAAATAACTTTATGAATATGCTAGTCTCGATTTCAGGTGAAACTTAAAGTATTCAACGGTACCAAATTTAAGGTGATTCGGAAAATCCAACATGAACGAGTATATATTTTCTGTAAGAAAACATTTTTTTCCCTACTAATCAAATATCTTACATAAGATAGCAAACCATCACAATGTTAAGTTGAAACAACACAAAAATACAATATTGCATGTCAGTTGACGGTTAAAACATTTGACAATTCTTCAGGTTAATGTCAACATGATATCATTCAGTCGGAACTTTTTTTAATGTACTATTAATGATTAACATGTTCAATTAAGATATTGTTGATCGAGCAAATTGATGTTGATGCCTAGTTACTGGCAATAGCAGTTAATATTTTTAAATTATGATTGATAACACAAGTTTGTAACAAGAGCATACTTACTTTTGACGTAGCCACTAGCAATAGTAGAACTCCTAATTCCACTTTAGTAGTTTTAAGTAAATTCAATTATATTAAAATGAAATTTATGATACTAAAATCACCAAGATCACACACTATAGAGATAGAGCTAACACTATGGTGAGTCAACTAATCTTAAATCAAAGCCCTATAATAACCACACAAAATTTGAGAATTGAGATTTGTTGCTTACAGCCTTAGAAGTTAAAATTATAGATTACACTCCATTCAAAGATTCAAAAACTAAAAACAAGGATTCTGTGTCATCGTGACGCCAATGACCAAAAGTTGAATAAAAAAGATGGAGATATAGCAAACCAACTTATAAAAGCCATAGCTGTTGCTGACATGAAACTTTTGCAATGGTTTATGTCACATCTATTAAGATCATTGCTTATAAGAACTGTAATGCCGGCACATGCACACGCAGCAGCAAAAGTAAGGGTAGACGTGACCTGTAACAGAATATGTATCATAATTCACCATTAGATTTCTTATCATAGTTAGGATCAAGAATAATTGTTTGGTAAAAGCTTGATGATAAATTACCCCGTCACCAATGGCGTAAATGGTAACAAGTGCAGGATTCCTCAAGCTTCTTTTTACACAGAGTGCATATACATCGATCATGGCTAATGACAGACTCCATAGACTTTGCAAGCCAACAGCAGCCACAAGGTATCTAAAATTATTATCATTGTCAGTTTGTCTCGCATACTTAAAATCTAAAATAACTAATACCAACATTGTAGTCAAAACACATTACAATAGTCACTCGAATGAAATACAATGAACACCGGTTTGATGGAACATCTAATACAATTACTTTCCAGATTTAGCTCATTCAAGGGATAAGATGTATAAACTTTTTTCTCATTAAGGCGACCCATTATGTCACCAGCATATGCACTTGTAATTTACAATGCATATTTCTCCTCTACTTATGATAGAAGGGTATAATTGGCTTTTCGCATCTCAAATATTATTATAGTTTGTAAAATTTAGGGGTGTCTTTTTGTTGTTTTATAGATATCCAACACTAGTTTGGCCGAAATTGGTATAATCAGTCAAAACAGAAACAAATGCATACTTGGGTTGCCTCTAGTACATTATTCCTCATTCAATGACATAAATATATAATCAGAAATAATTCAAACACGGAAATGGAACGGACAATAGTAATAGACCATTCTGTCAGACTTATCACTTTTTTCCAATCATTTCATTAAGCAAACGTTTATCTTATTAACCTAACTAAATGAAACCAAAATTTTGAAATCCAAGCATTCACATCCTTCAGGATAACATGAATACGAATAAAATCGGTATATTTGATTCACAATCAAGCTGTCACGTAACTTTCCAATAAGTAAATCCATATGGCCATGAGTGATGTTTCCATGTTTCCAAATCCATCTAATATACACATGTGGATATTTAACAATGAAAACAAGTACACACCTAAAATGTCATGCTCCTACATTTCAAAACATTTTACACAATCAAAGTTTAAACCTTACAAAGATCGTAGGCACCAGGTATACGAAAATCCAAACATTAAATTAATGTCCCAATACACTATCACCTGCCAATAAAAATGCTCTACCACTTCTGTGATCCGAAACCTTAACATGTTCATTCTAGAAAGACACAGATTCCCCTATTATGTAAGTATCTAAGATTCCACTCGATATGAGTACGTAATTATAAGACAAGAAAAACGAGTGGAGTAAAATCAGTTAACATGATTACATGATTTACACCAATGATTTGTAGTGATGCACATGCACAAGTATGCATTTTCAGCATAAAACTGTAGTTACAAGCAAACATATATCGACATTCACCAACATTTAACCTTGATCAATCGAACAACAGTCACAGAAAGAATGACTTCTTAAAACATCAGACCACTTAAGTTTCTTTAAAACTAGCTTGCAACATCAGTTTAAACGAGACTCATCAACAGATACGTACACGTACCACGCACGAATAAAATAGTAACCGACAGGATACTTTACTACATTACTATTATAGTTAAAGCTTAGATAGGCGTATCTTCTAGATATATCCCATATCCGCGCGCTCGAATGCCACATAAGCACTAACCAATCCTAGTATCCATATGTATACACTCACATAAACATGAATACATGATAATAACATTACATAATTCACATAAATTCCTACTATAATTAAACTTTTTATAATTACATCTTGATGAGTTAGTGAGTTACAGTATCAATCACGTCAATTGAATCCCAAATAACAAACAAAACCCTAAATTAACAAATGATAATATTATTATTATTAACATGAGAAATTGGGGAAAGTTTACCGGAAAGCAGTGACGGAGGGGAAATCCGAGGTGGTGGCCATGACGGTGAGAGACACGACGGTGAAGATGACCTGGCAGAGACGGAGAGCGAGTCCAGTTGAGGTACCAGGCATACCTTGTACGTCTTTCATCCTCACTCTTCGCGGCGGCGCTGCATCGTTTCTTCCGTCAATGAATGGCGGCGTCTCCACCGGGTGCACCGCCGGCCGGCTCATACGATTGGTGGGTTTTAACTTTTAATTGAGAGTGTCGTCTGGATTGTTAATATTATTATTATTTCAACGGAACTGATTTGATGGCGTTTGGTGGTAATCGGTGGACATCAATCAGGGAGAATGTTTTGTTAAAGTCTTTAGCTTTTTTAACCTTTGATTATTATTATTATTATTATTATTATTATTGTTGTTGTTGTTGCTTTTTGTTTTTTATTTGTTCTTCCCCAAAATATTGATTAACTGGTCCGGTTATAAATTGGTTGTGTAGAGGCATTCACTTTACTAGTGAGAGATAGGGGTTCAAACTTCACTATCATTAATTTATATGGGAGATATAAGGGATGACCCTGGCTTGCCAAGGCTTGAGTCCTGATCTCACCCGGTTTTACCGGCTCCTCGTTGTCGTGCCATTTGGCGGGCGTGGGGGTCAGGTTTATCCGGTGAATCCCTCAATAGGTGGACCGCTAGGGGCTCCGTCTGTCCGGACTAGTGGCCGACTCGGGCTACCTTTAGCCAATGAGGACCACGTACGGAGTACCCGACGTTACTTAGCTGGTCGTTCAAAAAAAAAACACTTGTCTAGTTTGATACTTGTGTTTTGTAATGGTAATTTATAAAAATAAAACATTTAATAAATAATTGATATAAGATAAACAATAAACATGCCCATCACTGTTAGTACTTAGTCGTTATACATAGTCACTTTTATTTTCTTATAAGGGTTTTCAATTTTCAACACAAGTTAGGGGCTGTTTGGTAGCTCCTTAACAGTCATTAAGAGGCTACCTCTTAATAACTCATAACCTCTTAATGGTTAAGAGGTAGCCTTAAGTCTGAATGGTTAAGAGGCTACCTCTTAATGGTTACCTCTTAATCATAGACTTAAGGTTACCTCTTAACCATTAAGAGGTTATTAGCCATTAAGAGGTAGCCTCTTAATGACTGTTAAGAGGCTACCAAACAGCCCCTTAAATACATTAAAAAACAATAAATTACTCTTAAAGTTTTATTAATGTATTTTTTAGAAAAGTTATAGATAACGAATACTAAAATATAATTTTTTTATGAATGACAAATAATATTATAAATTTATTAAAAGTAGTGAGGTTTAATTTTGAAGTGACAAATGACTAAACTTAAATCTATTTATTAAACAGTATTGATAGATTAATATATGTGTTTTTAAATAGTTATTAAGTCATTTGAAAACTAATTAATTTCTTTATGGGCTAATAAAACACACCAATAACAATTAATTAGCATTTTATGTGTCTTTTTAATTTAAGTGTGATAAAAGGAAATGAATATATAGAAAAATGAAAGCAAAAGGTTAAACCTTTTAGTCATATGATAAAAACGAATATTGTTAATCACTTAATTAGTTACAAAGTGGTTATAACTTATAAGTACCAATGGTGATTGTGGATGGATGGATGGATGGTATTAGTTCATCTACTAAAAGTCTAAAAGTAAAAGATAATATTCTAAATATTTAAATTTGCTTGCTTTAAAGTATAAGAAGATATCAATGTCACAAATACAATCGATGACTGAGTCGTCATGTATAAACCGTTTTTGCTTATAACCAACTAGATTGTATATTGCACCACATGGTTCTTTGAGTGTATGTAAGGGACATTCACATATTTTATGTCCTTTTAATTGTCAACTTGGATTGTTTAACGCATTTCATGACAATTTTGGTGTTTGCAAGGGAATTCCCTTTCTATATTCTCAAAATAAAGTTGACTATATTCAAGCAATATATAATATGATCAAATATAAATGGTGTCAAAGTGTTAAACTATCGAAGGTTATGATCATATTCTAGTTGCGAAGATGTAATACTTGAATAGGTGCCTAAGGGATATTACTCCTTGAAAGTTTATTACCAAGAGTCAATATGTCCTAAGACTTAAAAGAGTTGTATCTTTGGATCTCCTAAGGAACTTTAAGCCAAATGACCCATCACAAGTCCATAAGGACATAGATAGATGTGAGCAACTATAACAAGCTTTTATATAATTTTATGAGTGTTGAAATGTTATGACTTATGACTACATCTTAATCATTTTGTTTGTTATCATGTTATTTTCTTGTGTCCATATCTCTTCAATATAGTCAAGGGTACTGCTTATAACAAGAGTGGTGTTTTCTCTCTTGATTGAAGGCATGATTCGATATTACAAAGGTTAATAACTAAACGGGGTTGTTACTAATATATTTTATATTTATTCAGAAAGCTGTAATTTAGTACGTGATTTTATACTTGTGGAATACTAATTACTAAAGGTTGAGAATTATAGTTTATCATCTTATGTTATGTAGGACAGTTAAATGGGCCATGTTTGCAGTTTGACAAGTCGAACATGAACATGACACATGTCACACCCCAACATACGGTGGAAATGTCGGGGCGTGAGCTGATTGCCACAGCTCACAGGGTACTATCATGCAATTGTAAAGCGACAATATCTAATTAATTTATTAATTGTCAACGAACATTTAAGTACAACAAAAATAGAGAAAATTACAATACAAAACCAATTATTCTTGTTTATGTATAACATCCTAAGGTCATCTCTACGTGAGCTTCAGTTCGATAAGCAATCCAATCTATAACATGCAAATGCGTACAAAATATATATATTTGTCAACAACACATGTTGAGTGAGTAGATTCACCAGTTTTGACACAAACAAAATGATAATATATAATGATATAAATAATATGGTAAAAATAAGCAAAACTGTTATCTGTGAGTATAAACAATGAAAGTGTTAAGCAAGTAATGAGTGTCGGTGAAACCATTGCCAATGCGATCGGGCTCCGGCCACTACGACGGTCGTATGATCATACTATAATGAGATTATGTTGGACCTCTCCGAATGCGATTCAAGTAAGCAAGTAAGCAAATAGCAAGTAACAAACAGTCATTCAATTGATACACAACACAAAGATCACAGTTTGCGTTTAAGAAATAATAAGATAAATAGTTTGATAAATGGTACGCAAGTGTCCCCAAAACATTTGAAAACAAGTAAAATAGGGGAGTGATTACTCACCTTGATCGGATGAACGGATTAAGGAATGATGAACGTAAACCCTTCGGGATATACCGTCAACGATTCCTAGTTAGATATAATAATAAATTAATTATAAAAGTTATACACGATTTAATGAATTAAGATTTCAATGTGATTTAAGTTAAGTAGTGTGATTAGAATGTTTATTGGATTTGAATGATAGATCTCTATTATTATTATTGTTGTTGTTATTTATACAGAATGTTGTCGTTATTTATGAAATTTTATTGCTCACACTTGATAGTAGAGGTGCACAAATCGGGTTCACCTTGAAACCCCGAACCGGTTCGGAACCGGTTTTTTTCACACCGGGTAGAAAATGAAACCGGTTCCAGTCAAGAACCGGTTCGGTTCCCGACCCGAACCGATGCCAGAAATGCAAACTTTTAGGAACCGGTAGGGTTGGAACCGGACCGGTTATTACGTAAAAACCGGTTCCACCGGTTTTTTTTGAAATTCAAACAATATAGCCGTTAGAAACCGGTTCCAACGGCTATATAGCCGTTTTTGACCGTTGGAACCGGTTTTATTACTATATTTAGCCATTTTTCATTTTATAAATACCAATATATGAGTGTGTACTTGTTAAACCACTTCCAAAACTATAAAACACACTCCAAAACACAATTAAGCTTAAACCGACAACAAATGGCAACTAATGACGACGTTGTTATGGTGATCGAAACAACAAGATGTCCCGATGTTTGGGTTCATTACGATTTGTGTCTAATGACCGACTCACATGAGATGGCACGTTGCAAATATTGCTCGAAGTTTCTTAAAGCAGTGTCCAACTCGACATTACGAAAACATACGAATAAGTATTGTCGAGAGAAAAGAAGTTTGGATGCTAAAAAAGCGGAAGTGGGAGAATCGTCTGGCTCTACAACCCAAAAATAAGTATTCCCGAATTAAAAACCGGTTCCAACGGCTATATTTTGTCTCAAAAACCGGTTCCAACGGCTATATTACCGTTGGAACCGGTTCCAACTGCTAGTTTGACCTGTGTTTGACTTTTCAATAAAAACCCGCCGGAACCGGTTTTTTCGGGTAGGAACCGAACCGGTTACAATTAAGAACCGGGTAGGAACCGGGTTGGAACCGATGGGGACATACAAATAGGAGAACCGGGTACGATTTTCGGGTACAAAAATACCCAAACCGGGTATTGGGCCAACCGGGTAGGAACTGGAACCGGTTCCGGTTTGGTTCCACCAGTTAGGTTCCGGAACCGGTTTTTTTGTGCACATCAACTTGATAGATATATAAATGAAATAAATTAAAATAAATAGATTTGATATAAAATACTTATTACATTAATATTTGGATAAATAACTAAATCAATCAATTAATCAATCATGCCCTGTGAAATCCCACCGACAGCAAAGCTATAAGTAGGGTATGGGGAGGGTGGGATGTAGGCACATCATACCTCTATCCAAAGGAATAAAGAGGTGGCTTCCAGAGAGACCCTCGGCTCTAAGTACATGTGTATGAAGCAAAATAAAGGAAATCAAAGTTTAACAGTTATATAAAAACTACTACTAATTATAATAATATTAATAATAAGTTCACAGTTTAACAGCTATATAAAAGCTAATAATAATTATAATAATAATATATGTAAGGGAAATGCCATTATGGTATGTAACCTAAATAAGTAAAATCTAAGCCCTAAAGTATTCAATTCTCTTTAAAAATCCTTAACTTTAATTCTACTTCTCCACGAATTCCTATTATCAACCATGTCCTCGGAGAGGTTTAGGTTTATCAAATCATGCCTAATCCTCTCATCCCAAGTCAATTAAAGTTAAGATATAATAACTAAATATACAAACGAAATAAAATGATCCGATTACTATAAATTGAGATATAATATTAAAGTAAATATGATATAAATACATAATACTCTAAATAAATAATTATAATATAAACGTTTTTAAATAAGTAATTTTAATAAGAATATCTCAACAAATTTGCATTTTAAATCGTTAACAAAGTCAATATACACATACACACATATACATGACGAGTTTGCAAAACATTCCGCGACAAGGAAACACGAATTAGAAGTGTCGGTTAAATAAAATAGTATTTACTTGATGTTTAATATTAATTATAATGATTTTTAATTTGTTTAACCTTTAAACAATCATTACAAAAATAAAGAAGCAAAATTGGGCTAGCCAGGGCTCGAACCTGCGTCACTGGCCGGCTCAGACGATGGACACACACACAAATGAACCAACTACGCTGTGATGATTGTTTATTTACGCATCAGAAAAATAATTTAAAACAAGACTGTAGCTCACAGAAGCGACAACTCCTATGAACCCTGAATCGCTAATCATTCAAATTGCTGTGTATTAGCTTAATTAATCATGGGGTTAATGTTATATGGGTTGAAGCGATCTTGATACATTCATTAATTACCTTATACGAGTTTGCTTTGATGATGAACGGCAAGGAAGAACCCGACGTCCCAACTGGAGCCAAATCAGGTAACAGGGGTTTATCATAATGAAATTAATCATAGGGTTTTGATCGATGGGTAGCCTAGATGGTGCAGACGCGTTTGATTGTATTATTATGAGGTGTAAATCGTGATTCCAGAAACGATATAAGGCGGTTGGTTAATTAAGTTAAGTCGTATATTATTGATATTGATTTCCTAATTAAATTATGTCGGTAAGGCTGCTTAGATTAGTATGATTGGTGCTACAAGATTAATTACCAAATTAAATCTCGAAAATTATGGTTCAAGCCAAACAAATTGGGTAAACAGGCTGGCGAATCGGGTCATGGGTTTGGGTTGGAAAATGGGTAACGGGTTATGATATAGAGTTACAGGTTTTGCATTTTAGTCCCTCAAGTTATGGTGTGGATACCTTAATAAGTAAAATCTTAAGTTTAGGGGTAAATTTGTATATAAATGAAAGTTATATATGAAATTTAATTAAATATAATAACAATAATAATAAAATACTATCAGCTCGATATATGTGATGCGTTGTTGATTAAAAATTACCGGAAAATAAAAACGGGTCGGGTATTGATTTTAATATATTATATGAAAAACCGAGTTGTTACAACACAAACCTGAAAATTTTGTCAACCAAATGAAAGCGACCTCAGGTGACGGCGCCCGGGATTGTGTTTTGGGTTCTTCACCAGAAAAAAGAAAGACGAACCGGACTAGAGATATAGAACCATTTTTTTTGCATAATAATTTAAAATAACCTAATAGTTTTTATAGTCTTACATTAAAAACAAACACTACTCCACCTATCCTAATCACTGCATTGTACTTGGAATGTGGGCATCCCCATTCCCCACGCATGACGATTAAAACAAAACTAACTAGATAGACATGAAATACTAAATAAACATCAAATAAGAAACATAATATAATCAGTTGCATTTCACGTGAGCTCGTTTTGCTACTATCCCAGTCCATAACAGATTGGTGGTGGAGGGGCGGCGACGAATGGACTATCTGTATGAGATGACAGTCGAGTGGTTGAAGGTTACAAATCTCTTGGTAGAATTTGTATAGTGAAAAAGAAATGTAAATTCTTTTACATATGTAGGATTTCGAGTGAATAAAATAAAGTTTTTACAAATGATAAATAAATATTTATTATCAGCAAGCAAAGAATAAAACACGTTATGTTATTATTTATATAAAAGAAAAATAAAAAAAGGAGTAACCTCTTCTCCCATAGACTCGGACACACACACACAGAGTCCTGTTTATCAATCAAGATCTCAAAATCATGAAGATCGTTACCAACAAAATCATCAAACACACTTCCGTTCTTTCATGTGTCTGCAACTACGGACGAACGCCGACAACATTTATAATTATAAATGGCTTGTATGAAACTCGGTACAAAACCTGAGGCGTTTCGTGTTGTGGACCACACCTGGTACTCAAATGTTATTTTATTATTATGTAACCTTTTCTATGTTGGATCCATTAATTCTGTTTCAATAATTAGGGATTTATTTAAATAATTACTAAACCTTAATTTAATTATTCAGGCAGTGTACAAGCGGCCTTCCAAGTGATGTCACAATTGAGATTGGAGAAACATCATTTTATCTTCACAAGGTGTGTCTGTAAACTATAATTATCTAGTTTATTTTGGCGCGGTACAAATGAAATTAATAACATACAAATAACAAGACTACAAGAGTAATTTGTCATTATTCTATAGTTTTGAACTAGAGTCTAGTTCAAAAAATTTAGAGTGATAATTATTAGTCTAGTTAAATGTGCGCTTCTTACGTAAGAACAATATGTAGTTGATCCTAACACGTTAATTATACTTATATATTTGAATGGGAAGAATTATAATAATAAAACGTCCACTAGTAAGGAACTATAGAGGACGAAACACTACCCATTATAAGAGACTCACAAAAGCAGGAACAAGACTACAAGATAAAAAAAAAACACGATATTAATTTATTATAAGACAACAAGATAAAAGAAAACACGATATTTGTATCATATCTTTTAGTGAATGCTTATGCTTCGGGTTATCGTTTATACAGTTTCCTTTGATTTCAAGAAGTGGGCTCTTGGCAAAGCTAGTAGGTGACAGTCCTAGTGAAGACGGGCCGATTTGTGTTCTACATCTTAATGAGATACCCGGTGGAGCTAAAACATTTGAGCTTATAGCCAAATTTTGTTATGATGTAAAACTAGAAGTCACATCCCACAATGTGATCAGCCTTCGATGTGCTGCAGATTACCTCCATATGACAGATGATTATGGAGACGAAAATCTAATTACACAAACCGAAAGCTTTCTAAACGAAGTGTTCACCACTTGGTCAGACACAATGAACGCACTCGAAAGCTGTGAGGAAGTGTTTCTGGATGCAGAAGAGCTTAATCTGATCTCAAGGTGCATAGAGTCTTTAGCAATGAAAGCTTGTGCGGGTCCTAGTGCATACAACACGTTTAATACAGGCGCCACATCAGCAAACTGGAACGGGATTTCCACGCCTGCTAAACCACAGTCATCAAGTGACAACTGGTGGTATAAAGATGTATCATTTCTTAATTTACATTTATATAAACGAGTGATTCAAGCAATGGAGGCAAACGGGATGAGGCCCGAGATAATATCCGGGTCAATTGTCGGCTATGCAAAGAAATACATACCGTTAATGAACCGACAATCGAGTTTTAATGATGCAAGTCATTCCAAAACAGTCTATACACCCTCAGAAGCTGACCAAAGGGCACTTTTGGAAGAAATTGTCGGGTTACTTCCAAACCGAAAAGGGATTGTTAACACCAAGTTTCTTATACGTCTGCTTCGTTCCGCCATGGTGTTGCACGTGAGCCCATCGTGTAGGGAGAATCTTGAAAGACGCGTTGGAGCCCAGTTAGATTCAGCCCACTTAGACGATATATTGATACCGAACCAAGGTTTTAATTCGATTGATACGTTGTATGACATTGATTGTTTTCAACGAATTCTTGATTATTTCATGACTGTGGAATCTGCTAGTCTTCATAATTCTCCGTGTATAGTCGAAGAGGGGGTTGAAGACGGGCCTCAGTCTTTGTCATCTATAACGTCGGTCGCCAATCTGGTTGATTTGTTTCTTGCTGATGTGGCGGCTGATGTCAACTTAGAGCTATTGAAGTTTCAATCTATTGCTGTTGGTATTCCTGATTATGCTCGCCCACAATCCGATGGCATTTATCGTGCAATCGATATCTTTTTAAAGGTAAAGTTATTAACAGTTTGGATCATAATAATAAAAATGTTAATGACAGTAATAATGATAATAATATTAATGATGATATGCTGCAGTCACATCCGTGGTTAGCAGACTGTGAGCGGGAGCAAATATGCAGATTAATGAATGTTCAGAAGCTATCGTTGGATGCAAGCACACACGCAGCTCAAAACGAGAGACTTCCGCTTAGAGTTATTGTTCAAGTGCTATTTTTTGAACAGTTGAGGCTGAGGACATCAATTGCAGGGTGGTTTTTCGTGTCGGAGAATGAAGATCAAATGAGCAATATAAACGAGGGTGAAGTGGTTCAAGCACGCGGGAGAATGAGTGAGATGAGGGATCGGGTTCTTGAGCTTGAAAGGGAGTGTGAGAAGATGAGGTTTGAGATTCACGAAGTGAAGACTAAAAAAAGTTGGATATTTTTTTTCTGCAGGCGAAGGAGGCATCGTCGATATTAGTATCGTTTTTCGATAAGTTGTTTTACTATTTTGTTATTTATACTGTTGCTAACTTTTGTTAAATTTTTTTGAAATATTTGAAATGGAACATTTGTAGGATGGATTAACTTTAATCACTAGCTGATATAAGTCAACTAAAAAGAAACAAAAAGATAACTGTAACCATAGTAATCTTTTGTAAGCAGAAGTTTTTTGAATATGCATTATCATAAGGCATGTTATGATTTAACCATTTGAATAATAAAAGTTTTAGCAGATGATTAAACAACTTGTTGGGTCTAATCAATCTTTAAACATTGATATCTACTGATTGTGTAACCAATATTTTCAGTGGGTTAATAGCAACCAGTATCTAATCAATGCTATCTAAATCAATACAATTTTGCAGTCTAAACAATAATGTAACAGAGATTTCAACAATGAATTACAACATTGTTTTAAAAATACAACCAGAAGATGAATATACAAAGAAGGTTGTAAGTTTTCAGGGATCAAAACAAAACAATACCTCGATTTGAATAGACGGAGGGGAGGCGAACAGAAGAAAGGAGCTGTTGAAGGAGGTGGGTGGCGCGTAAAAGACTAAAAGACAACGAGAGTTTTTGGTTTAAAGAATAACGGACTGTGGAGAACACGTCAAAATTGAAAGTTGAGATTGTTATTAATCAAATTGTTAGTACGGATTAATATTGACCTATAGTGTGGTGCCCCTTCGCCCAAGCAACATGGCAATTGATCTCCCAATTGTGTATGGTGCCACACTTTTTGCTTTCGGTAGTTGTGATGTTTTGAAGTTGTATCAATACTCTTGATTCCCAAAGCGTAAGTCAAAAGTTTTCCATGCCATATGTCTTACGACGATTATGTCTTTGAAGGGCCCAAAATGATGTGATTTTTAATGGGAAATCGGCAAAACTACGCATTGTGTTGGGGAAATTAAACGCCTTGGGATATATGGCTATGCCGCTATGGAATAGATCCAACATGACGGATATAACATGGGAGAATTTGAGGTTTTTTAATTTGTAAGTTTGTAAGTATACTTTGTGTTGTTTGTAGTATGTTTTGATGACTATAATCAAAATCGAGAGGTGGAATGTACTTGGCGTGGTATCTTACTATGTTGTTATAGATGTTAAGTTAACATATAAAACGAAAAAATGATGATGTCGCTTGACCTTTGACACTCACAACTATGTAAATAAGAGAATGATGGTGTCACTTGACCTAATACTTATAACTTGACTTCGTCCCTGAAACTAATAACTCCAAATTTTGACAGTTTATCTGCATGTGTGAAGAAAATGTATATTGGATTTGACAATAATTTTCAAGAACGATTTCTTCTTCATACGACTCCTTGCTATGGGCGGGCGGTATGGGGGCTATATTGGGGCAATTTTGGAAGTGAACACCGCAGAGAGGCGGTATTATAGGGTCGTTCAGAAAGGAGGGGGTGGGGCTCAAGAAGACCGCCGGTATGGGAGTGCTTTTGTGGGCCCTTCTACTTTTCACTCTCTCTCTCTCTCTCACACACATAATAAGTCAGTAAAGCGACTTTATACCATATCAGGGTGTTATGGAGAAGGTATTTGAAGTTTCGCTTCCTACGTGGCGATGACGTGGCCGTGGAGGGGTTTAAAGGCCCTCCATAGTGAACAACCTAAGGGTGGAGCCGTGGAGGGTATCCCGTCTTTAGACCCTCTTATTCCTATACTCTTTCTCCTATATATCAACTTCATATAGTGTTTTTTTTTTCTTTTTTTTTTGGAATATGTCTCTCGTCCCTAAACCTATGGTATCTATCTGTTGATAAACCATTTTCAAATAAACAATAAAACCAATATAGAAGTATAAATATAATATTCATTAAAAAATAAAATAGTACTAGTAAATTAGTAATACCTAATTCTGTTGGAAGGTTTTGAGATACACTCACCATTCAGGGCGAAAATCTTCAATTTATCTCCTCTCTTGTTTACCCCCCCCCCCCCCCCCCCCCCACCCCCCCCACCCAACCCCCAACTCGCTTGCTTCCGATAGTGACATAGAGTTACTCTAAAGCGGATTACATTTAACGTTATATCTCAAGAATCGGGTGTTTAAATATCAACTCAAAGTTAAGAGAAAGATTATTTATTAAGAACATAGTTATTGTTTTTTAGCAATTCTATATTTAATAATTATATATAAGTTGTTTTAAAAGGTAGTAGACATATTATAAGATGCGACGTCAGTACAAATTTGATATTTATTTAGTTCCTGCTTATTGTTGGTGGTCGTTACACTGTCCTTTCCTACTCCCATCACAAATTTTATCCAAACTTATCTAACTGTTAATGCTAAATAAAATTATTAAAGTAATATGTTTTTATATTACCACCGTTTTTTTAAAGTTCATCATCATCATCATCGTGTCTTTTCTAACTTGTTGAAGATGCAATTTAGATATCATTTTAGATGGTTAAGTTGATATAGTGTTTTAACTAGCCTTGTTAATTAAACTATAATGATAGGGCTGACATTTTTACTCGAAACTCAAACCGAGAAAAACCTGTACTCGAACCCTAACTAACCTGGCCCAAAAAATCCGAATCCGAGAAAAGACTAACCGTACCTGAACCGAATTAATTCGGTTGGTTCTCGGGTTTGATTTATAAGTTTCGGGTCAACCCGAATAAACTTTTATTTTTGAAATTAAATATATTTTTAGGTATAATATGCTAATAAGTCTTAACCAGTAAAATCACCAGAATCTGCTCTAATCGACTATTGTCATTCCAACTATTATGGATCGATTGTTTATTGTTAATTTATGTTTCTCGTTTATTACTAATAACAAACATAATCAAACAACCAAATCACACTCGACTGAAGATGATTATGGCTCGACTTAGTTTTACTCTTCCCGATTAACCGAACCCGAAAAACCAAACCCGGATTACCCGTGAGAGATTTTGGTTGAGTTTCGGGTTGAAATCCGAAGAACCCGACCGGAAAAACTCGAAACCGAGGAACGCCCATAATAATGGATAACTTATCTCCGCTATTCGAAAATAAGATAGATAATAGTTTACATACCTCTTTTATCTTTGATAGATATATAGATGAACATGACGAAATGAGATTTTATGGTTTTTTTAATGAAAAGCAACGAAGGTTGTTATGGAGGTCAATCTCTTTTGTTATCTACCGTTGTAATCACATGGGCTTTCTAAATATTAAATACGTGTAGGGCAATGCCATGATGATTGAGATTTTAGTTGCCTTATAACTTTTGGGTTGTAAAATTTTATTTTACGGAGGTTATGTTTTTGTTTCCGTCTTTTATTACGCCAAGCATGGGTGAAGCTTGGTTATGACTTATGAGTTATGGCCCCGGTAGCCGTTGTCGTTGCCGTTGCCGTTTAACGACCCCCGGGCTGCCACATGGTGCTTACCCACAACGCATAGACTTAGGTGTTGTTTGTTTTTTAAAACAAAAACTATCTGCAATCTGATTTCATGTCTTCAACTGAATATGTGGTCTAAAGTTCTACATGGTGCTTACCCACAACGCATAGATTTAGGTGTTGTTTGTTTTTTAAAGCAAAAACTATCTGCAATTTGATTTCATGTCTTCAACTGAAGTTGTGGTCTAAAGTTCTACAATCTGAAAATATAATACTGTTTGTTTTATAAATCGGATATCGTCTGCATAAGCTGAAAATTAGTTACCTATGATATATATAACAGTCGATAGAAGTCATTTAACGTCTGTAAACTGTTAAAATAATTGGTGATGGTGTACAAACTATGGAAGTGAGTGGTGGTGTACGAACTATAGAAGTGGGTGGTGATAACGATTGTGTGGTAGGCGGTGAACGGTGGTAGTGGACAGTGGGTGGTGGTGGTGGACGGTTGTGGTGGGTGGTGGACGGGGGTAGTGGATGGTGATGGTGGCCGACAGTGGGTGGTGGTGATGAACGGTTGTGGTGGGTGGTGGACTGTGGTGATGGCGGACGGTGGGTGGTGTTGGCGGCGGACGGTGGGTGGTGGTGGTGGTGGGAGACGGTGGGTGGTGGTGGACGGTGATGGTGGGTGGTGGTAGTGGACGGTGGTTGTGGCCGACAGGGGTGGTGGTGGTGGGTGGTTGACGGTGGTGGTGGAGGACGGTGGGTGGTGATGGTGGCGGCAAACGAAGGTGGTGGGTGGTGGTGGTGTTGGACATTGAATATTGGTAGGATGTTAAGAAGTTTGAAGAAGTGTGAAGATAGTGGATATTAGCTTATTTTTTAAGACCATAAAAACGGTTTTCATATATTTTTCTTTTTTTAAACAAACAATCTTCAGAGGCTTATGTCTGCGCGTCCACAGACATAAACCTTTTGCAGATGTTTGACGCAAAAACAAACACAACCTTACTATTCACAAAGTAGAATAATCACTACTTTTGTTTGCCATTTGTTTTTGCAACAAATGTATTCATGTATTCAACTTTAAACACTTTTAGGTTTATTTAGCTTTAATGGCCTTGAAAGTATAAAGGAAATGACTAGCCTTTAGATTGTTGTACATTCACAATATCATATCATCGTCACGTAGGTTTGTTTTGCCTCTTCAATACGCCCTAATGTGGGATCTCTCCTCTTTGTTATCATATACATATGTGTGTGAGAGAGAGAGAGGTGCCCCCCTACCTAAATCGCCTCACACCGGTGTTCCACCCCAATGTTGCCCCCAAATCGCTCCCCACCAAGCCCACAACGAAGGGTGGATGAACTGGTCTAGATTTTACACCTAATTATGGTTTCTTTTAGACATGTGATAGTCTTATATTTCGAGATATAAATTAGGATGAACTATGTTGATTTTACACCTAGTTTACTCTTTGGAAACTTCGTAATGATACGGTATCCTTGAAAATCGTTCTAAGTATGCGTTGTTGTAAGATGATTTACATAATTCTCTTTTCCTTGGTATTTCTCGTTTCTTTGGTATTCGAAAAGGAAGAATAAATAAGTGTAAAGTTAATTGGTTAAAGTGGTTAAATAACCCTCTTTTTATTCGTGTAATTTTGTTGTTTCTGCCAGTCTAAGGCTATATGTTATGGGATAACTATAAGCAAGAACTAGTTATTGCGATACGTCACTACCACGTAGGTAGTTGAGCTTCAACTTAATTGGCGCGTTATGCGTTAACTTGGTTTAACTAATATTTAAGATAAAAAGAAAATAAAAAGTAAATAAATTTGTGTGTTTGGATATGATTTGTGAGTTTGAAGTGGACCTCATCCACTAAAAGGAGATGGCGCCATTATTGAAATGGCGTTGGAAGGCAAAAAAGGGTTGGCGCCATCATAGTAATTAGGGTGTTATGAGATAACGACGTCATTAGATGCTGATTGCTGAGTGACTTATAACGTCTTTTTTTCTCTCTTACAAATAGATTTAAGGAGACGTGTGTTGGCCGATCAAAAAAATAAATTTATCTTCGTCATAATTAGAAGGTATTGTTTTATTAAGCAGGCCTTGTAATTATTCAGTTATTATTATCTATTTGTTTAAAGTTGATTAACAATACCCAATACCTTATGTATTTTTTATTATTTTTATGGTACGAGAGCTTTATGGTTCTTACATTCTCCCCTTCTCTCGGATGCTTTTGCTACCACATATTGGTTGATCGTTGGCCTTCCTCGCCTCTCTTCAGTCTTCCTCTTGTGTGACAACTTTTTTTGCGGGGTTTTCATGATATAGTACGCCGTGACAAATGAATCTTTACCGGTTAAGATTTATTATCTTTTTAAACTACCTAACCTTTTGAAGAGGTAGGTCCCAGCAGAGCCCAGTTGGACCCGCAAGACTCACCTTAAACAGGGACGTCTGCGCAGAGACCAACTGGATCCGCATGACCAACCATGCTCAGAGACGTGACGTCCTTACGCGCAGTACGCAAGCTGGTCCCGCGGGAAATGCCTCCCAATGGTGAAGGACTCCGCCTGTCCCCGCAGCCTCGGATACAAGCCATTAGGGAAGGCCACCCGCGCAGCATGGCTACACGCACAAGGCACTTAGCTCTCGATCATTCAGTGTCACCTGAAGGAATGAGCCAAGCCGGGAGCAATCCCGCACAGAGGCGGGAGGGGGAATACTCCCGCCCAAATAAGCCAGTCCGTATACTGAAGGATCTTTTACTGTACCTGACGAGGTATGGGCGAAAGATCTGATCAGAGATACGACAGCTCACTGATACAGTATGGCGAGCAGCATGCTCCTGTACTGTATCACTATTAGCCGCTGCCTACTCACCAACTACTGCCATACCACGTGCGTAGCCGTCAGTTGGTGGAACAGGAATAGTATACAGCAGGCCTGGTCACTATCAGCCGCTACCTACCCACCAACTACCAGCAGGGCACGTGCGTAGGCTACTGTTGGTGGAACAGGAACACTGTTGCAGCCGGCCATACCTCTTTGGAAACCTACCTTCGGCTATAAATACCACAAATGGTATGACCATCTCATCTTATCATTACCTTACTACATTATCATCATATTATACCTGATATCTGCTCTAGCAATCTCTTAATATACTTTTATATTTAAAGAGCAATCTAGTCTGATTCTCACGCCGGAGGGTGGTCACAAGGAGGAACCCCCCCCCTTCTCAGTGACGAGCTCACGGTGTCTGTTTTGCAGGTTATCAGAAGAACCATCTTCCAAGGGTCTAACCCCTGGTGGGAAACATCTCTCCAACCCCCAGGTTACCAGTAATCTGTCCGGGGTCCGGTTAGTGTTTCTTCATTGGCGCCATCCGTGCATAAAGCTAGAACTACAATTTTCTCCAGTTTTTTCAAACTTCTGCAAAGATGGTTAGAGAAATTCCGGTAACCACAACCCCAGCTACTAGGGGGAATACCGGCAACACAGTTTTTACGAACACTACCCCGGCTACCGAAGCCGGGGCAAGTGAAGTAAATTTTACGAACACTACCCCACTTACCAAAGCTGGGGCAAGTGCAGTAAATGACCGCCTACTGGGATCCACCGATACCCAGTTTGAGAAACGAAGACTCCCCCGCCAGACTCTCGATGAAGTTAAGGCATGGGCGGAGGCACGACAAAAGGAATTCCAGGCTGAGTTGGACGAACGCTTGCGTTCCGTGCAACAGGCCGACGAATTCGAGTACTGGGAGGATGACTCGGAGGAATCCGACTCCGACGCGAACCCTCGCCATAGGGCAAAAGGGAAGCATAAGGAAACGGAATCCCAACCGAAAAGGCATTTTGGACAAGCCTTCAAACCAAAAAGCACAGGTGGAAGTCCACGAGACTTCTCTAAAACGTTCAGACCAAACGTTGCAAATGCAGGAACGTCCAAATTTGCAAGGGACATTGCTGAAGCAATCGCCCCAAAGAGTGCCAAACAAATGCCCAACATAGGCACATATGACGGTATATCTGATCCAGACGATCATTTGAACAGGTTCATAGCGGGGGCAACCGTCAGCAATTGGACGGAACCCACGTGGTGTTACATGTTCCAAATGACGCTGGTGGGGGCTGCTAGAGCTTGGTTTGATCGTCTACCGGTCAACCACATCTACGACTGGGCAGACTTCCAACAGAAGTTTAGCCAACACTTCAGCCAGCAACGGAAGTATACCGAGGAGCAATGGACAATCCTCAAATGCATACGAGAGGAAGATGAATCTCTGCCAAACTTCATCACTCGCTTCAACTCAAAGAAGCTAAGTTTGGGCAATATCAGCGAAGATCTTGTTCGCGCTGCCTTCATCCAGGGCGCACATGACCCAGAGCTCATCCGCACCCTAACGGGTAAAGATGGCATGCCATCCACATGGGATGGCATCATGACAACAGCAAAACGCTATGCAGAAACGGAGAAGCAGCTGGGTAAAGATCTCCCACAGAGCACAAACCTCTACACCCAGAGGACGAGAGAGGACAACGTCCTCACAGCCCGACTAAATAAAAAACGAAAGCTAGGCATTTGGCAGTCAAGGGTAAACTTTGACACCTCATCCGGCTTGCAACATCGGTTGGGCGGAAGGGATAATGTACAGCCGCACCGAAACTCCAGATGGACGCCACTCACCAAAAGCGTCACTGAGATATTCGCCACTGAAGAGCTCCCGTGGCCAAAACCTCCGATAATCCGACATCGTCACGATGCTGATCGCAGCAAATATTTGTGACTTCCACAAGACAAAGGGCCACAACACTGAAGAATGCATAGATGTAAAAGACATGGTCGAAGCATTTGTCAGAGATTGGACGCTCGCGCACCTCGTGGCGCAATAAAGGCTGAGCAGGCGGATGCGTGTAGAACCCCAGCTGGGGAAAACGAATAAAAATTCCAGCTTCATTGAGACTACATGCTGCGTAAAGAACGAGATCCCGAACCAGGTGCGTATCGGCTCGATGGCGCTCCCATCCCAACATGGAAGGGAGCTCATTTACACAGTTTGCATGTAAATCAATTCCAATTTGTAAAGAAAAGGCCAAGAGCCACTTCTAATGGAAATGATTCTCTTTTAAGAACATCGAAGCTGATGATTTTACATTTATACTTTTCTGAACACTAATATGCCGGTTTTCACCGCATAATTACGTGAGGTCATTGCATGGGAAGGCGGTCCTACCCGCACGAACCCAAAACGTGACAAACCTTCACGCAGGTCAGTTGAAGGGGAAAAGTTCAATTCTCCCATTAAATGAAAGTGCCGGTCTATCCGCATGAATCATGAAAGGAAATTGAATAACCACCTATCAACAACCGCGCGTCGAACGGTTAAACTATGCAACACTGGTGACGGGATTCACATTACGTAAAGTCGTTGCGTGGGAAGGCGGTCCTACCCGCACGAACCCAATAACGTGGCAAACCTTCACGCAGGTCAGTTGAAGGAAAAGTTCAATTCTCCCATTAAATGAAAGTGCCGGTCTATCCGCATGAATCATGAAAGGAAACTGAAAACTAACCTATCGACAACCGCGCGTCGAATGGTCAAAAACAAAATTCTTAAAAGGATAAGGAAAACCTACACGCAGGTCAGATAAGGGTAAAGTTTTGCCATCCTACTAAGTGCAAGTGACGGTTCTACCCGCACAATCACGAAAGAGGAAACAAAACTTCACACCTATTATCAACCACGTTCAAAGGTTAACTTATCCTCAAAGGATGAGGAAAACCTACACGCAGGTCAGATAAGGGTAAAGTTTTGCCATCCTACTAAGTGCAAGTGACGGTTCTACCCGCACAATCACGAAAGAGGAAACAAAACTTCACACCTATTATCAACCACGTTCAAAGGTTAACTTATCCTCAAAGGATGAGGAAAACCTACACGCAGGTCAGATAAGGGTAAAGTTTTGCCATCCTACTAAGTGCAAGTGACGGTTCTACCCGCACAATCACGAAAGAGGAAACAAAACTTCACACCTATTATCAACCACGTTCAAAGGTTAACTTATCTTAATGCCTTAGAAATTTCGAAAAGGAAAACCTACACGCAGGTCAGATGAAGGCTAAATTTTAGCCATCCTACCAAGTGCAAGTGACGGTTCTACCCGCACAATCACGAAGGAGGAAGCGAAACTTTAACCCATTATCAACCACGTTCAAAGGTTCTTATTCTAAACACTTGGAAAATTGCTAATTTAAACTAAGTATGCAAGTCATAAGTTTATAAAGCAAGGAACCCAAAGAAGGAAATAACAATCTTATACGCAAAAAGATTTATATTTCACAAATTAACTATTACAAGAATGGCCGGGTAACTACCCGCCCAAAAGAATAAAACTATACAAGTCTATCTTAGCAATGGGAAGGGATCTTCAGGATCAAGCTTCAGGGCCGCTTCCACTTGGACCCGCTCCGTCAGAAGAACGGGGTGGTTCGAGGAACGCTTTGAGGACAGCTAACCCATCATCAGCAGCAGCTACTTCATCCACCTTCTCCACCACTGGATGCGGGAAGGCGGCGTATTGGTTCAATGCTTGGTCATAAATGGCTTCGGTATCCACATCGAACAAAGGGAAGTTGGAAGGCGGGACGCCTTTCTCAACAAACCCTAGACCAAGCAGGAAGCCGGCCTTTTCCCCATCCTCATGAGAAGCGTTGAGGGCTGCGGTCATAGCATCATCGTAAGAGGTCTCCGAAAAGACCCGACGCACAACCTACAAAAAACACAAGTATTAGAACCTTTTCTTACAAAAGAAAAGCGTGAAGATAAAACTAAACATACCTGAGGCAACGCTTCTCGAAGTAGCCATTGGAGGGCAGCTTGAGCTTCGTTATGGGCGCGTTCGGCTTCGCTCTTGTTAAGGTTGGCAAGTAAAACTTCCTTTGCGGCAGCCTCTTCGACGCCCTTAAGCTTCCGCTCGGTGTGGTCAAGCACCCCCCTCTGGTCCAGGATTTCCTGGAGTTTCTTGGCATCTTCCATTGCCAAGGCATCATGAGCGCGTTGGAGAGCCTCTAATTTGGCCTTGAGCTCCTCATTCTCCACACGTAAAGGCCCAGCAACGGCTTCAGCCTTGGCAGCCCTCTCGGTTGCGTTTCGCGCAGTCTCCCTGGCCAGCCGAAGCTGTTCATTCACAGCTTGGGCAGCCTTGGAGCGGGCCTCGAGTCGCGCCTGAACTTCAACCTCGAGGGCCTTGAAGGCCTTCTCCTTGTCGGCGGCAGCTGCCGCCAGCTGTTGGTTCTCCTCCCGAAGAGCACGCGCCTCAGATATGTCCTTGGCGCGAGCTGCTTTCAACTTGTCGTTTTCACGACAAAGCAGCTCGACGCGCGGCTGCATCCGGGCCTGGAGAACCCGAAGCTCATTAGTTAGCCTACCCTCCTGGTAGCTAACCATGGCTTCCCCCAACGCACCCGGAGGAGCAGCGTGGCGAGCCCAGTCCACGCACTCCACAGGTGTGCGAAGGGTTGTTCCTCGGCGTATGTTCCATCGTGGAACATACACTTCATTGGAATCCGACACTGCAAAAGAAACAAAGGCAGTAAGGAAAAGATGATAAAAAACATAAGAAAAGAAAGGAACCCTACGCACCTGTAGGGTCAATGACAGGCCGATAGCCGCCAAACCCATCACCTGAACCTAAAGGAAATCCATCCAACAGGTCAGGCAGACGGGAAGGTGGCAAAGATCGGCGGGAAGCCCTGCGCGTACCTGATGGTCCGGCCATCGGTGCCGGTGGCGCGGGCATGGTGGCAGCCGCCGAGGTCGCCGTTGTGGTCGCCGCCGCGGTTGCCGCCTCGTAGGCAGCAGCAGTAACCGCCGGCTCTGTGAAGGATGCTGTAAAAATCGCACTCACAGCCGGCGGTGACGTCATCTCAGCTGGAACAGTCTGCTCAGAGGGAGCAACTGAACCAGCGGAAGCAGGCGCAGGCACCTGGGTCGACGCCTCAGGTAGGCTGACCAAGCCTACCGTCATTGGCGGAAGGGTACTCCTCTGCGCTTCACCCCGGAATGCGTCAACATCCACGCCTGCACAAAGAAGAAAGTGTTAGATAAAGTTATGAAGTAATAAATCTGCAAAGACATTATGATTGTACTTACGGGTTTTCTTGACCCTGAACGTACGGACGGGCGGGGAGGAACCCGATGGAGCCGGCCTCTTGGTACCGGTCACCGTCGTCTTCGTTGGTTCTCCGGAGGTAACGGTCGTTGCCTCCGGAGCAGTGGTCTCCTCACCACCGGGGTTCCCCGCCACCTCTTCACTATCTGACTCCGAGTCAGATAGAACCACCGGACCAGCCTTGGAGGCCTTCTCCTTCCCTTTCCCGCCGGCAGCAGCTTTCTTCTTCCGCACCAGTGGAGGAGCATCTGAGGATTCCTCAGAAGAAGACAGGTCAAGAATTCCAACAGCGGGTACAGCATTAAGGGGTTGAGGAAAGAATATCGCCTTACCTGGCCGTCGGTGGCTCAGGATCTCGTGGCCCAGCGGATAGACCTCCACAAAACGATCCGCCGTTTGCTCCAGGATGGGCAACTCGCCCTCGTCCAGAGCACGAGTACCCATCCGCGCGGGACCGTCGGTTTCCCGCGGGAACAGAAGCGACTCCAAATTATTTCCCTCTGAAAGAAAAGAAACAGTTAGAAGACAAACTTGTATCAAAAAGAAAGACAAGACATACCATAGGGAATAGAGTTCAAACCGTATTCGAGAAGGATGGGAACCTGAGACGCATCTTTCCACACCCGGCTCATCCCTAACATAACCATCCCGGATTCCGCAAACCGGTAAACCGGAGATTGGATCCGGGATATCTTCGAAAACCATTCCGCCTCCTGGTAATTGGGGGCGTGAAGGCTCGGTATCGCTTGGCCATTTTTAAACTTCATGGCAAGGGGGATGGCGCGGGCAGAAATATAGAAGAATTCCTGCTTCCACGCGCGAAGACTGCGCTCGGTGTCGCAAATCTTCAGACCCTTAATACGGGTCGTCAGGGTGTACCACCCCTGGATGCACCTCCAGGTATAGAAGGTCATCAGGCGGTCCACATGGGGCTCGATGCCCAAAATCCGGCACACCCACTCAAAATGGCGAATCTTGGCGATCGCCATGGGGTGCAGCTCGGTCAAATGAACACCGTGCCTCTCAAGGACACGGTAAACAAATTTAGTCAATGGAAATCTAAGATTCCCATAGACAAAAAATGCAGCATAAACCCCGATCTTGCCTCTGGGGGCATCGTACACGGTCTGGTGGGATTCAGGAAACTCAGGCTCGAGATGATCGAGCATGAACTTCCTGACAACATACCGGTACTGATTGCCGGGCAGAGCACACTGGCACTCGCCAGCAGTACCCCTGTCATAGGCTATAGCTTCAGCATCACGAGAAGACATCTTGCAGAGAAAGAAGAGAACGATTTCGAGAGAATGCTCGATTGAATAAAGGAGTATTCGCCGGAAATCGCCTTAAAGATAAAGAGAAGAGTGAAAAGTGTGAATTGTAAGTAACCCTCTCCCCCTTTATATAGTAATCGCAATTAATGCGGTGAAATTAATGCGGAGGAGAGAGAAATCGAATGTGCAATGAAACTATGACACGTGGCAAAAAGCAAGCTGGCAACAGCTGTTGAAAGGACGTATGCAAGTAATTTCGCGGCCACGCGCCCGAAAAATCGCGCCCACGCGCCTGAAAAAGCGACTGGAATGACCATGTTCTGTCACGTCACCATAACTTCTTGCACGTCCTGACACAGTCAGAAGAAACCGTCGCACGACGTTTCAGAGGTTTGGACTGTTATCTTTTCACCAACTCTTCGAATTTCAAAATTCAAAATTCGAAAATATTAAAAAGCGGGAAAATACCCCTTTACCCCTTGGCAAACAAGTAACCGTAAGACGGATGCGGGTACAATGTAAAGGCAAAACCCTTCACATACCTAGCACCCGCAGGGAATTGAAGCCAAATAAACCTTGGCAAACAAGTAACCGTAAGACGGATGCGGGTACAGTGTAAAGGCAAAACCCTTCACATACCGAGCACCCGCAGAGAATTGAAGCCAAGTACCTTGGCAAAGAAGTAACCGTAAGACGGATGCGGGTACAATGTAAAGGCAAAACCCTTCACATACCTAGCACCCGCAGGGAATTGAAGCCAAATAAACCTTGGCAAACAAGTAACCGTAAGACGGATGCGGGTACAGTGTAAAGGCAAAACCCTTCACATACCGAGCACCCGCAGAGAATTGAAGCCAAGTACCTCGGCAACCAAGTAACTATAAGACGGGTGCGGGTACAGTGTAAAGGCAAAACCCTTCACATACCTAGCACCCGCAGGGAATTGACGCCAGGAATACCTTGGAAGTAAAGTAACCGTAAGACGAGCGCAGGTACAGTGTTAAGGCAAAACCCTTCACATACCTAGCGCTCCGCTGGGAATTGAAACCAAGAAGGATCTTCTGGGCAATGCTTGCGGAAACGGAAATAACATCCCCGCATAGCGGGAACGTCGAGAACTACGTTGTTTGAAGCTCCAGGATGGAATTGGTGGTCTTAACATAATTGATCACTATGTTCAAAACTACCAAAACCTCATGGAAAATACATACAACTGGGACTCAATGCTCCTGACTTGCGAGGAGGTTACAGACCTACCCGCATCATACCCAAAGACCAAGCAGGAAACTCGGGCATTTCTGCAAGTGACAAGGACTTCCGCGGAAAGAATCCCCATGGAAAACCTTACAAAACCCTTTTCAAAACCCTTTGCTCAAGTCCAAAAGTTCACCTCACTTTATTAAACACTCATGAGAAGAACATTGGACTGGGGGGACTTGAAGAGGTAGGTCCCAGCAGAGCCCAGTTGGACCCGCAAGACTCACCTTAAACAGGGACGTCTGCGCAGAGACCAACTGGATCCGCAGGACCAACCATGCTCAGAGACGTGACGTCCTTACGCGCAGTACGCAAGCTGGTCCCGCAGGAAATGCCTCCCAATGGTGAAGGACTCCGCCTGTCCCCGCAGCCTCGGATACAAGCCATTAGGGAAGGCCACCCGCGCAGCATGGCTACACGCACAAGGCACTTAGCTCTCGATCATTCAGTGTCACCTGAAGGAATGAGCCAAGCCGGGAGCAATCCCGCACAGAGGCGGGAGGGGGAATACTCCCGCCCAAATAAGCCAGTCCGTATACTGAAGGATCTTTTACTGTACCTGACGAGGTATGGGCGAAAGATCTGATCAGAGATACGACAGCTCACTGATACAGTATGGCGAGCAGCATGCTCCTGTACTGTATCACTATTAGCCGCTGCCTACTCACCAACTACTGCCATACCACGTGCGTAGCCGTCAGTTGGTGGAACAGGAATAGTATACAGCAGGCCTGGTCACTATCAGCCGCTACCTACCTACCAACTACCAGCAGGGCACGTGCGTAGGCTACTGTTGGTGGAACAGGAACACTGTTGCAGCCGGCCATACCTCTTTGGAAACCTACCTTCGGCTATAAATACCACAAATGGTATGACCATCTCATCTTATCATTACCTTACTACATTATCATCATATTATACCTGATATCTGCTCTAGCAATCTCTTAATATACTTTTATATTTAAAGAGCAATCTAGTCTGATTCTCACGCCGGAGGGTGGTCACAAGGAGGAACCCCCCCCCTTCTCAGTGACGAGCTCACGGTGTCTGTTTTGCAGGTTATCAGAAGAACCATCTTCCAAGGGTCTAACCCCTGGTGGGAAACATCTCTCCAACCCCCAGGTTACCAGTAATCTGTCCGGGGTCCGGTTAGTGTTTCTTCACCTTTCAAAGTTATTATTGTCCAGGCAATGTTAATGACAAAACATGTTGGAACAGGGTGCGATATGTTCTATAAGATCACAAAAGAAACCACAAATTTTAAACAAGAATAGGTAAAATGGGTCCATATGACACTATTTTTTTGGGATGTGTTATTCATACACCCTTTATAGGGTGTATATAGAGATAATATGTGTGTTAAGAGGGTGTGTGACTATTCAAAAAGCACCATTGCCATTTTTAACCATCATGTTGTCCTAAAAGGCCATACACCTATATAGACAAAATATGAGGCATAGGATTGGAGATTGTATTTCCTATGGTTCTATCAAGAATATGGGGTTAATGTCACTGGTGAAATCAATTGTTGTCATTGGCTAAAACATCAACACCAACTCTGTACCTTGTAATTTGGTCAAATCACGTCTACCACATATTTACTCATTTCTTTTCTCTTTCACCGAACCGAACCGGTATGTTACTCGAAACAGGAATCGGCATTGAAAACCATATTAAACTGCTAGTTTATAAGCGGGTTGGAAACCACTCCTTTAAAACTGGTTGGGAGTAGGTTACTTAGGCCAAACGTAGTGGGCGAGAAAGTGGGCGAGATTGGGGCGAAATTAGGGTGGAACACCGCCCCCTGGGCGAAATTTGGGCGAAATGGGGCGGGGGCGGGGTTAGTTTATCGCCTGCGAGATTGATTAATAACAATATAATAATAATAATGTTACCGTTGGGTAACGGCTAAATATAAAAAAAAAAAACTTAAAACTTAATATATATATTCTGACATCTGCCCCGATCCGACCCGACCCAGGTACCCGTTTCTCTGACCCGATCTCTTTCTTTTATGATTTAATATTTATTTATACTTATATTTTACTTTTTAATAATAATAATAATATATTTTCCTTCCCGCCTCTTTCTCTCTCTTTCTTTCCGCCGTCCCGTCCCTCTTCCTTCTTCTCTCTTTCCGCCTTCTTTTCCCTCTTGTCGCCGTCCCGCCCTTAAGCCTTGTTTTCCTCTCTCCTAACTCTTTGCTTGTCCTTTGTTTCTTTCCGCCTAAGGTTGTCTGCGCAGCTCAACGCGCCAGACTCCTTACAAGGAAGCCTGCGTGAAGACCACCTGTTATTGCGATACGCGAGACGAACCGTCCCCGCAGCGCGCTAAGGATTGTAGTTCTTACCGCGGCGCGCTATGGATACAGTTCTTCCCGCGACGCGCTAAGGAATATAGTTCTTCTCGCGACGCGCTTAGAATTGAAGTTCTTCCCGCGGCGCGCTTAGAATTGAAGTTCTTCCCGCGGCGCGCTTAGAATTGTAGTTCTTTCCGCGGCGCGCAAAGGTTGGTTTTGTCTGCCTTCGCGCTCGCGCGCTCAAGCTTTCTCGCGCTATGTCTTGAGTCTTTTCTTCTGTTTAATCCAGCTGTTTACTTTTGTGTTGTCTTATCTTCTGAGCTTTTGACCTGATCTGCTTTATGTCTGAAAAGCCACTTTCGGCGCAGCATGCGCACCAACCCCATTGGTTAACAGAAAAAGTGACTGACATTATCTTTTGAGATCTGCTTTTTCCATGCTTGACCAATACCTTTATCTGACCCGCCCATGCCTGTTTACTGTTCCCTGTCAGCTTTCCTTTGCCCCCTGCAGCTGCCATATCTTTTGATATCTTTTGCTTTTGGAATCTTTTACTTTTTGGAGATCTTCCTCTTTTCTAGGGATTGTGTTCCCTAGGGTTTCTCTATAAATAATAATATTATTTTTCCTAACACTACACACACAAAGCACTTAAACTCTCCTGTTCTCTCTTGCTCCTTGCTGTTGTTCTTCCTCTGCCGTTTCCTCTCTCTTTGACTTCGTCTTCTATCCTGTTCTGCCCTGCTTTTCCGGTAATATATATTATATATAATAATTTACTTACTAATTATGCTAACTTGTAATCAAGACTAAAAACCAATCATTAAAACAATAATCTTTAAATATAGGTTAACTTTGCTTGCTAAGAGTTTGGTTCTTGCTTTGTCTTTCTTCACACCGATTATCAAGTGAGTAATCTCGTACCTAATCCCTTTTTGCTTTTAATGTTTTGGGATGTTCATGTGTTCATACAAACTTAGAGTCTTAAACTGTTTATGAACTTTAGTCGTGCAGTATCCCATGTGTTGAGGACGTAGACTTGGCTGTTTATTTGTATGTGTGGATCATTAACCGTCTTGTCGGTCTATTCCGCAGTTCTCATGGTACCATTAGATGAACACGGGAGAACTATCGTTTATGATTTTCTCTTTTGTTTACACTTGCACAGTCTTTCTTGTTTGTGAGCTCAATTGTGAGCACTGGCAGTCTATGAATCTTAGAGTTGGTCCCGATCGGATTACACCCTTGTTGAAAACCAGACATACACATGTTGCGCGCAGATTTATTGTTATCTATGTATTGTATTAAACTTGATTTCTCACCAACACGCAAGTGTTTGACGTTTATTTTAACACATGTTCAGGTTTGCAGTAGCTGTTTTGGAGCTTGAGGACACGTAGGAAGTTTTCTTTATTTTGGACCTAGATTAAAATGTATCAAGACAAGTTATTGTTGTTCGAATATTATGATATATTGATTTACGATGATTTATGTTATCTTGTCTACTTTGCGCGTGCGCGAATGAATATATTTATTAAATATTGACACCAATAGTGTCACGAGTAATAAAACAATATGTGGCGCCCCGATGTATAATCCGCCTTTGGTCGGGGTGTTACAGATTGGTATCAGAGCTCGTTGACTTAGGATAGGTGGTTAGACGTAACGGCCTAGAATACCTAAGAGTCCCTTCTCGCGCATGAGAGAAATCTCATGTTTGCGCGCTTATTGTTAATTACTCGTTATTTATGAATATGCTCGCGCCTGCGCAGTATATGATTTTATGTTTTATTCCGCGATATTTCGATTTTTGTTGAATTTCGATTTTTATTGATTTTACTTACATATTCGTTTGTTGGATTTGAAAATCCGAAAAGTCATGGTGATACATGAATAGTTGATTTTCAATTTCCATTTACGATTATGTTCTGAGGTTGGAGACTTGAAAAGTCATGGTGATACATGAATTGTCAACCTCCAATACTCATTTTCTTGTATATTTTATATTGAGGATTGAAAAGTCATGGTGATACATGAATCGTCAATCCCCAATACTCGTTTGCTCGTATATTTTAAATTGGGAATTCGGAAAGTCATGGTGATACATGAATTGTCGATTCTTGATTCGAATTTGTTACCTTTATTAAGTCTGCATTTAGGGTCATTTATTTTACTTTAACTTTTGACAGTAACTGACTCCGCGAAACCAAGCTTTTTGAGGGTATAATCTTGCGCTAAAACCAAGATATTAACTAAAATTAAAACTTTTATAGAATGCCTCCGCTATCTCGCCGCCATCAGAGGAGAGAAGCCGCGCGCAGACGATCGCAGCAACGTTCCCAGGAAATGGCCGCCGCAATAGCCCAAGCTTTGAGCCAAAACAATGCTAACACCTCTGGTTACAACATTAAGTCCTTTAACGCGGGTAACCCTCCAAAGTTCACAGGTCTTGAAGGAGCCACCGTGATGCTCCAGTGGCTTGAGAAAATAGAAAACACTTTCCTCCACACCCAATGCCCCTCAGACAAACGAACCCTATATGCCTCCAGTGTCCTGGAAGCAAGGGCGCTCACTTGGTGGAATGGAGTAGCTCATGCGCGTGGCGCAGAAGCTGCTTCCAGCATGCTCTGGGAGGAATTTAAGGATCTCTTGATGCGAGAATTCTGCCCTCCCAACGAAGTTAAGCGCCTGGAGGAAGAATTTTGGAACTTAAAGCAATACAGCGGTGAAGCGCGCGAGTACGCGACGCGCTTCCATGAACTAAGCCTGCTTGTCCCTCACCTTGTTACCCCTTCCCGCCGAGCCATCGAGAAATTCCTTGGGGTCTCCCCATGGAAATTCAAGATTCTGTATGGGCCAGAAACCCAGTTACCCTCTCTGACGCCATCGAATTGGCCGCTGTGCTCAGCGACAACCATGTCAGAGCAGGAACCCTGTTCCTGCGGGGAACTGAGAAGACCAAACCCACCAAAACTGTCCCTGAACCCGCAGAAACCAAACCAGAACCCTCAAACCATAACCAGAAACGTAGGCGCAGACAAGTCTACGCGCTTACCAGCCCGCCCATAGTCCAGCAACCCGCCTACCAACCTCCAGTATACGCGCCTAACCCTCTGTCAGCCTACCCAACACCTCCTGTAGTCCACAACTATGCCTTAACCAATCCAGCACTCCCTGCCCCGTCAACTAAGAAACCTTACACAGGAAACCACCCCTTTTGCCCAACCTGTAGACTCCACCACCCACCTCAAGTCCCATGTCGACTTTGTAACCGATGTGGCCGCGCTGGTCACCTTACAGAAAACTGTAGAGTCCTTCCCGCCAATCCAATTGCGCCAACACCACCAGTCTACCCACAGAACCCACAACCAACCTACCAAAACCCACGACCCAGATCGTGCTTCAACTGCGGTGATCCCAGTCATTTCCGGAACGCGTGCCCGAGACTACAAGTTCAGATTACGCAAGCGAATCCGGTGAACCAGATTTCGAACCAAGTGACACGCGGACGAGCTTTTAACATAACCGCGCACCAAGCGCAAGCAAATAATGACGTAGTTAATGGTACATTTTTGCTTAACGGATTTTATGCTTCTGTACTTTTTGATACTGGCGCCGATCGAAGTTTTATTTCTCGCGCGTTTGAGCAGAAGCTTGCACGACCGCGCAACGATTTAAAAGAAAATTTTTCAGTTGAATTGGCTAATGGCGAAACTGTTTTAATTAACTCAGTGATTAAAGATTGCACGCTTAACCTTAACGAAAACGATTTTCTGATCGACCTCATCCCCATGCCTCTCGGAAGCTTTGATGTTATCATTGGTATGGACTGGCTCTCGAAGAATCGCGCCGAAGTTATTTGCGCCAAGAAGATGATTCGCATACCTCGAGAAAATGGTGATCTTCATATCTACGGCGAAAAACCCTCCCGCGGTCTTAAACTTATGTCTTGCGCCGAAGCCCGAAGGCTCATGCGGAAATGGTGTATTGCATTCTTAGCCCATGTGGTTAAACCTGCTGAAGAAAAGAAGAAGCTTCGCGATATCCCTGTTGTGCGTGATTTCCCTGAAGTTTTTCCTGATGATCTTCCTGGTATCCCTCCCGCTCGTGAAGTCGAGTTCCGTATTGATCTTGTCCCTGGTGCTTCCCCCGTAGCTAAATCTCCTTACCGTCTTGCGCCCGCTGAGATGCAAGAATTGGCAAGCCAACTTCAAGAGTTGACTGCTAAAGGATTCATTCGCCCTAGCTCTTCGCCCTGGGGTGCTCCGGTGTTGTTCGTTAAAAAGAAAGATGGATCGTTTCGCATGTGTATTGATTACCGCGAGTTGAACAAACTCACCATTAAGAACCGGTATCCCTTACCGCGCATTGACGACCTCTTTGATCAACTCCAAGGTGCCTCTTGTTTCTCCAAGATTGATCTCCGCTCTGGCTATCACCAGTTGCGCATCCGCGATGAAGATGTCCCGAAGACTGCTTTTCGAACTCGTTATGGCCACTTTGAATTCTTGGTCATGTCCTTCGGTTTAACCAACGCACCCGCCGTTTTCATGGATCTAATGAATCGGGTGTGTAGGCCTTTCTTGGATAAATTCGTGATTGTGTTTATCGATGACGTTCTGATTTATTCTAAGACCAAGGCCGAGCATGAGCAACATCTTCGATTGGTATTGCAAAAGCTTCGAACCGAGCAGCTCTTTGCCAAGCTTTCCAAGTGTGAATTCTGGTCTGATGAAGTACAGTTTCTTGGCCATGTTGTGAACAAGATGGGTATTCATGTCGACCCATCCAAAATTGAAGCAATCAAGAACTGGATTACGCCGACCACTCCTTCTGAGATCCGTTCCTTTCTGGGCTTAGCTGGTTATTACCGGCGCTTCATTTCGAACTTCTCAAAGATCGCTTTGCCTTTAACAGCTCTAACGCACAAAGGTAAACCGTATATTTGGGGCTCGAAGCAAGAAGAAGCCTTTCTAACGCTCAAGCGTTTGTTGTGTGAAGCTCCTGTTCTTGCGCTACCTGAGGGTAATGATGATTTTGTCGTGTATTGCGATGCATCCAACCAAGGTCTCGGTTGTGTTCTTATGCAACGAGGCAAGGTTATCGCTTACACATCAAGGCAACTCAAGGTTCACGAGAAGAATTATACAACTCACGACCTCGAGCTTGGTGCAGTTGTTTTTGCCTTGAAGATCTGGAAACACTACCTTTATGGTACTAAGTGTATCCTCTACACTGACCATAAAAGCCTTCAGCATATCTTTGATCAAAAGGAACTTAACATGAGGCAACGCCGATGGAACGAACTCATCAGCGATTACGATTGTGAGATCCGGTATCATCCTGGTAAGGCTAATGTGGTAGCCGATGCGCTCAGCCGAAAACCCTGCCAGCTTAACTGTGTCTTGCCGCGCACGCAGCTTCACTTCGCGCCGATCCAAAGCAACCTTGAATCGCGTATTCGTGACGCGCAGCGCGCATCCATCAGTAATGGTAACCTTCGCGCCGAGTTAGCGTGTGGCGCGGAAGCGCACTTTGTCCCTAATCTGAGTGGAATTCTCTGCTATCTTAATCGCATCTGGATTCCTTGTGATGAGAATCTTCGCGCTGATATCCTGAGTGAAGCGCACAAATCTCGATATTCTATTCATCCTGGCGCTGATAAGATGTACAAGGATTTGCGCATTACTTATTGGTGGCCCGGTATGAAAAAGGATATTGCTGTGTTCGTAGCTAGATGCCTGACTTGTTCTAAGGTAAAAGCTGAACATCAACGCCCATCTGGTTTGCTCGAACAACCAGAAATTCCTACGTGGAAATGGGAAAGTATAGCGATGGACTTCATTACCAAGTTACCTTTGACAGCAAGCAAACATGATAGCATTTGGGTAATAGTGGATCGATTGACTAAGTCTGCTCACTTCCTGCCCATTCGTGAAAACTACCGTGTTGAGCAACTCGCGCAGCTTTATGTCAAGGAAATTGTCTGCCGCCATGGTACTCCTTTGAGCATCATATCCGATCGCGATGGCCGTTTTATATCTCGCTTTTGGAAATCTCTCCAATCTGCGCTAGGAACTCGCTTGGACATGAGTACGGCATATCATCCTCAGACTGACGGTCAGTCTGAGCGAACTATTCAAACTCTTGAGGATATGCTCCGATCTTGTGTTCTTGATTTTGGAGGTAATTGGGATTCACACCTGCCTTTGATCTCTTATAATAACAGCTATCATTCCAGTATCGGTATGGCCCCATTTGAAGCACTTTACGGCCGTAAGTGCCGCTCCCCGATTTGTTGGAGCGAAGTGGGAGAAGCTCAAATCACAGGACCCGAACTTGTTCAAGAGACAACCGATAAAATCGCCAAGATCCGTGATCATCTGCTGACTGCCAGAAGCCGACAGAAGAGTTACGCAGATCGTAGGCGGAAGCCTCTCGAATTTCAAGTTGGTGATCTTGTTCTCCTCAAAGTGTCGCCCTGGAAGGGTGTTGTCCGCTTTGGGAAGAAAGGTAAGCTTGCTCCTCGATATGTTGGACCATTTAAGATCTTCGCGCGTGTAGGAAAAGTTGCCTACAGACTTGACCTGCCGCCCGCGCTCAGTAATGTGCATCCAACGTTCCATGTATCCAATCTCAAGAAGTGTTTAGCTGACGAGAACCTTCACATTCCACTTGATGAAGTTCAAGTTGATGAATCTATGCATTTCGTTGAGAATCCTGTTGAGATTATGGATCGCGAGGTTAAGCAAACCAAGCGCAGTCGCATCCCTATCGTGAAGTTCGCTGGGAGTCCAAGCGCGGAGCCGAGTTTACATGGGAAAGGGAAGATCAAATGAAGATCAAGTACCCGCACCTGTTCTCTGCGCAACCTACTTCGAGATAAATTTCGGGACGAAATTTCTTAAAGTAGGGGAGACTGTGACATCTGCCCCGATCCGACCAGACCCAGGTACCCGTTTCTCTGACCCGATCTCTTTCTTTTATGATTTAATATTTATTTATACTTATATTTTACTTTTTAATAATAATAATATATTTTCCTTCCCGCCTCTTTCTCTCTCTTTCTTTCCGCCGTCCCGTCCTCTTCCTTCTTCTCTCTTTCCGCCTTCTTTTCCCTCTTGTCGCCGTCCCGCCCTTAAGCCTTGTTTTCCTCTCTCCTAACTCTTTGCTTGTCCTTTGTTTCTTTCCGCCTAAGGTTGTCTGCGCAGCTCAACGCGCCAGACTCCTTACAAGGAAGCCTGCGTGAAGACCACCTGTAATTGCGATACGCGAGACGAACCGTCCCCGCAGCGCGCTAAGGATTGTAGTTCTTACCGCGGCGCGCTATGGATACAGTTCTTCCCGCGACGCGCTAAGGAATATAGTTCTTCTCGCGACGCGCTTAGAATTGAAGTTCTTCCCGCGGCGCGCTTAGAATTGAAGTTCTTCCCGCGGCGCGCTTAGAATTGTAGTTCTTTCCGCGGCGCGCAAAGGTTGGTTTTGTCTGCCTTCGCGCTCGCGCGCTCAAGCTTTCTCGCGCTATGTCTTGAGTCTTTTCTTCTGTTTAATCCAGCTGTTTACTTTTGTGTTGTCTTATCTTCTGAGCTTTTGACCTGATCTGCTTTATGTCTGAAAAGCCACTTTCGGCGCAGCATGCGCACCAACCCCATTGGTTAACAGAAAAAGTGACTGACATTATCTTTTGAGATCTGCTTTTTCCATGCTTGACCAATACCTTTATCTGACCCGCCCATGCCTGTTTACTGTTACCTGTCAGCTTTCCTTTGCCCCCTGCAGCTGCCATATCTTTTGGTATCTTTTGCTTTTGGAATCTTTTACTTTTTGGAGATCTTTTCCTCTTTTCTAGGGATTGTGTTCCCTTGGGTTTCTCTATAAATAATAATATTATTTTTCCTAACACTACACACACAAAGCACTTAAACTCTCCTGTTCTCTCTTGCTCCTTGCTGTTGTTCTTCCTCTGCCGTCTCCTCTCTCTTTGCCTTCGTCTTCTATCCTGTTCTGCCCTGCTTTTCCGGTAATATATATTATATATAATAATTTACTTACTAATTATGCTAACTTGTAATCAAGACTAAAAACCAATCATTAAAACAATAATCTTTAAATATAGGTTAACTTTGCTTGCTAAGAGTTTGGTTCTTGCTTTGTCTTTCTTCACACCGATTATCAAGTGAGTAATCTCGTACCTAATCCCTTTTTGTTTTTAATGTTTTGGGATGTTCATGTGTTCATACAAACTTAGAGTCTTAAACTGTTTATGAACTTTAGTCGTGCAGTATCCCATGTGTTGAGGACGTAGACTTGGCTGTTTATTTGTATGTGTGGATCATTAACCGTCTTGTCGGTCTATTCCGCAGTTCTCATGGTACCATTAGATGAACACGGGAGAACTATTGTTTATGATTTTCTCTTTTGTTTACACTTGCACAGTCTTTCTTGTTTGTGAGCTCAATTGTGAGCACTGGCAGTCTATGAATCTTAGAGTTGGTCCCGATCGGATTACA
Source organism: Bidens hawaiensis (assembly GCF_021521415.1). Lineage (NCBI taxonomy): Eukaryota > Viridiplantae > Streptophyta > Magnoliopsida > Asterales > Asteraceae > Bidens > Bidens hawaiensis. Next base: position 10,739 of record NW_027495149.1, on the reverse strand, counting down.
CCCTTGTTGAAAACCAGACATACACATGTTGCGCGCAGATTTATTGTTATCTATGTATTGTATTAAACTTGATTTCTCACCAACACGCAAGTGTTTGACGTTTATTTTAACACATGTTCAGGTTTGCAGTAGCTGTTTTGGAGCTTGAGGACACGTAGGAAGTTTTCTTTATTTTGGACCTAGATTAAAATGTATCAAGACAAGTTATTGTTGTTCGAATATTATGATATATTGATTTACGATGATTTATGTTATCTTGTCTACTTTGCGCGTGCGCGAATGAATATATTTATTAAATATTGACACCAATAGTGTCACGAGTAATGAAACAATATATGGCGCCCCGATGTATAATCCGCCTTTGGTCGGGGTGTTACATATATCAAACCAATTAAACCATTTTCACCCTATCATACACAAACCCAAACATAAAAAAACCAATCATTTTTATTTTTTTCATACTTCTTCAAACTCAATGAGTTCCCCGGATTCCACGAACCCTGCCGAGATTTGGGATCAATTAATCAACGAGAGTCGAAGAATTCATCAGATTAATCGACAAGTGGCGGAAGAGCATTTAGAGGCCACGAATACAGTTCGGGCCGTAGCCAATAACATGGTGTCCGGCTCTGCTCCATCTACGGCACCACGTAGACGGTCATATATCCTACGGGATCGTATGCAAGCGAACGCTCGTTTAATGAAGGACTACTTCGACGACACACCTACATTTAACGACGCTATGTTTCGACGTCGTTTTCGGATGTCCAAGCGTTTATTTTTTCGCATCGTTGGAGATATGGAGCGGAAGTATGAGTATTTTCAACTGAAACCCGAAGCAAGAGGATATTTAGGATTCTCCGCCATCCAAAAGTGTACTTCGGCTCTACGTATCCTCGCATACGGCAACACGACCGATATCAATGACGAGTATTTAAAGATGGCTGAGAAAACAACGAGAGATGCGTTGGAGAATTTTTGCATCGGTAATATTTAAATTGTTTGTATTAACTATTGTTTTTAATATAAATATTGTCTAATAATTTATTTGTATAGGGATAATACAATTATACTCTCGTCGTTATCTGAGGATTCCTACTTCAAACGACCTGACTCGCATATATGATGTACACGAAAGCAAACATTCTTTTCCAGGCATGATCGGGAGTATAGATTGCATGCATTGGGAGTGGCCCAACTGTCCAACCGCATGGCGAGGTCAATACACTCGTGGTGACCATGGAGTGCCAACGGTTAGTCTTCAAGCCATTTGTTCACACGACCTCTGGATTTGGTCAGCCGACATCGGCTCAGTCGGGTCCAACAACGACATAAACGTTCTCAACGCGTCACCCGTGTTAGAATATTACATCAGCTGTAGCATACCGGTCTTACCGTTTTATGCAAACGATACATTCTATCATCACGGATACTATTTGGGAGATGGAATATATCCAGATTACTCGATCATCGTCAAGACGTTTCAAGACCCTATTGAAGAAAAAAGAGATTAATTTAAGAAGAAGCAAGAGTCCGCGAGAAAGGATATCGGGAGGTGTTTCGGGGTTCTAAAAAAACGTTGGCATTATGTGAAAAACCCTTGTCGTGTAAGGACGTTGGCAAAAATGAGCGATGCCATGTATACGTGTATCATATTGCATAATATGATTTTAGAAGACGAGGAAAAAGCAATATGTCAACACTATATACTAGGAAGCGTTCCAGAACAGTTCCCTGAACCAACCCAAGAACAACAAACGTATAACATTCACCAGCTCACATCAAGTGATATACATAACCAACTGAAGGCGGATTTGGTTCAACACGTGTGGGATAATCGTCCCGTTGAGGAGGAGGACGAAGACAAGTACGGGGACGAAGACGAGTACGAGGACGAAGACGAGGACGGGGACGAGGACGAGGACGGGGACAAAGACGAATAGATTAGTTTTTTTATAGAAATTTTTATGTGTATATTTATTTTGGTGTGTTTTTTTATTATAATTTATTTTTATTATTCATGTATATTTTTTTAGTTTATGTATTTTTTTGTATTTATTTTTTAATTTTAATACATTTTTATTTAATTATTTAAATAAATTGGTTTTTATTTAATTAGTTTAATTATAAAAAGAAAATAATAAAAAAACACACTGTGACCCAACTTGTAGCCCCTACACCATTACACTTTAAAAAACAAATTTCCATCCCATGCTGACTGAACACCACGTGTCACAATTCGCCCCCAATTGTAGCCCCTCTATTACACATGGCCTTAAAACCAAATAAAAAGCTAAACGGGTTTCAATAAAAAAGAATGCAAAGAATGCAATAAACCAGGTGGTGTCAGGGTTTGATCCCCCTATACCCCTATACATTGAGTTAAACCTAATGGACATAATCCCATTTTTTTACCTTTGATATTTGAAATAGAATCCGGTCAAATGTTTAGAATCAAAATCTATTATCTTATTAGACCCTGCTGTAAAATCAAGTTAATCCTTTAAACAATCTCCTCGTAATAGATAATAGAAAACATATAATATTTTAAATTACATTAATCTATGTGTAGATAATTATACATAGATTGAGTTTAACCTAATGGACATAATAAAATATTGGTTCATTAACGAACATAAGCAACTCATGGTTCATTTTGTTGGGCATATTTTGTAAAACATAGCAATTTATAAATCCCAAAGTGTAACACAAACAATTATAACATTTGATTGGCATAAGAAAATTTCATCTCAAAGAAGCCCTTTTGCATCTAACACTTTTTTATCTTACAAAAGGAACTAAAGTTGCATGGAAAGGGAGAAGAAATAAGTTGAGTTTCCCACAAATTTTCTAAGTCATTTCTTCAATAATTTACAAAAAAAAAAAAAACAAAGAAAAAAAAAGAGAGAAGATTAATCCCCTTCACACCAAGATTCTAATTAAGCCAAAACCCCTTTCAAAGTTAGTACCTTTTTCCACTTCCACAAATTCCTTCATAAAAAACAAAATACCCATATGATTTGATTAATCACCTAGAAATATCATAGTCATTGTACCCAAGTTGTTGCTCCATTTCCCAGCTCAACTTTGAAGCAACTCTTTCATGGCAAGGCACATACTCCTGTTATAAGTCAAACAAACAAGGTCAGACAGTTGACTTTCAAAATTCTTTGACCTAAAAAGTCAAAGGCTTCATTACCTTCAGTTTTTTAACCAAAACCTTAGCAGTTGGCGCCAACACGATGATGTGGCGAGCACTCGGGCTGATGAAACCTTCCTCAACCGCTTTATCGATAAACGACAGTAACGAGTTGTAGTATCCATCCACGTTCAACAATCCAACCTGCAAGATTTAAAATTTTAGTTAATTAAAAATTCATTTGCTTTGAAGTACAAGATAATATATGACCGAAAGTTACCGGTTTATCATGAATGCCGAGTTGAGCCCAAGTGATCACTTCAAGTAGCTCTTCAAGAGTACCATATCCACCTACATTTCATCTTACAATATCTCTCTTTTCCGGATTATATTACAAAAAAAAAAGAAGTAAATTTTAACTTCTTGAAAGAAGTGAATTTTACTAAATTTGGTCAATTGCCTTAAGTAGATCAGAGCAGGTGATTGATTGTACACTTCATGAAAAATAATAAATGAACTAACAAACAAATATTTATGACACAAGGTTTAATCATTAAGGTGACAATCACTTTCATAGCACAACTATGTACAATTTCTTAGGCTGAGGGGCGTGGAGCGCTAGAAAGGGCGCAAGAGGGCAGCCGGGTCGCGCCCCGGGGCGCGAGGACCACACCACCGAGGCGCGAGAGGGGCGCGAGCGCGGAAAAAGAGACAGGCGCAAGGGGTCTCGCGGGAGCTGATGGGCGTAAAGGGACTTTGGGAAATGGGAAAGAGACGTTGGAGGTGGTAAAAATGAGCCGTTGGCTCTTTAGTTAATAAAAAAAAAAAAAAATTTTCTCTATATATATCTATATCAAATACATACCAACATCAAAATAAAACATACAATTTTCTCTCTATTAAACCTATATCAAACCCAAACCAACACCAATATCACATACCAATATCACATACCACACCCAAAACCCAAAATCACCCCATCTTCCAAACCTTTTTTTAAAAACATGGCTGGAAATTGGTACCCAAACCTAGATTCAGATTACAGTTACGACGATTTATGGTCGGCACCGGACCAAGCGATGTTTTATTCGGGGGTCGCAACAACCATCCGGCTTTCAACCATCCAACATACAACCGTCTCCTAACTTTGTAGTTCCGGAGACACAAGAACCAGAAGGTGAAGCTGCGGGACAAAGAAGACGCGTCCACCGGAAAAAACAAATTGCAACGGACGGGTCGGGTTCGGCTTCGACCGGAAGGACGAAACGGAAAATCACTCCGTGGTCATCGGATGAGAAGGAAGCCCTGTGTCGGGCTTGGATAGTCACTTCTGAGGATCGGCGTTGCGGTAATTGTTTTAACGTTTTTAAAAATGATTTTTAATAAAAAAGTTAAATGACATACAAATTTATTTATGCATTTTGCAGCGGACTACCAAAAGAGCAAAGTCTTTTGGACAAAGGTTAGGGAGACGTTCTATTCGCTCGTTGGGAGTACAGAGCGGAACGCCAATATGATTTCGGGTCGGTGGACCGAAATCAGAAAATTTGTCGGCTTGTTTACTAATCTGTTCAACAGGAACGCCGGTCGTATGAGACCAAGTGGCAGTGACGATTTGGCGGTTTATAATTTCACTGTCGAAGAGTGGAAGCAGGAGTGCCTGCGGAGGTATGGGACGGTGAAGACGTGGGACGATGTAAAGGTGTGGGAGAGGTTGAGAAGGTGTTCTAAGTGGGTTGAGCTGGTGGCGCCGGACGTTGATGCGGAAGTACGGCCGAAACGGACCAAAACTAGTTCGTCTGGAGCGTACAGCACTTCCGCCGGGTCGGATTGCCGGGTTGGATTCGACCTAAACGTTGCGGGGGAGGAAACGTCTTCACCGCCAAGGAGGCGGCCATTGGGAAGGGACGCCAGGGGCAAAAAACCGGCTGAGGGGCAAGCCGTAAACATCAACGATCTTGTTGAATCCCTCAATAAATTCAACAAAACCATGGAGGTGGTCTCTAATGACAAAAAGGAAAAAAAAAAGAATGAGAGATTTGGAATTCCTTACAAGAGACTTCAGTAACCTAAATCCGGTCGACCAAATGCTGATGGAAAAACAAAAGGAACGTATCCGGAAGAGGTTGATCGAAGAAGACCAAGCCGAATAATAAGAATAATGTTTTTTTTTAGTACTTTAATTTTTTTTTTAGATATTAATGTGTTTTTTTAATTAATGTGTGGTTTTTTTAATTAATTTATGAGTTTTTTTAATAATACGTTTTTTTAATACATTTATAAAAAAATAAAAAAAAAAAACCGCTCGCGCCCCCTCTCGCGCCCCTCCACACCATGCCCCGGGGCGCGAGCACCACTACCAACACCCATCTTATCAAGTTTCTCTCTCTGTCACACGTCACAATATTATTGGCTGGCGCCCCCACTCGCGACCCCTCTCGCGCCCCCCACACCCCACAGCCTTAACATGATCACAAAATTACAAAACACAAATAAAAATAAGTAAAACATTTAATGAAAGCAATGGACTTTTACTTCAAATCTGGTGTATTTTAATAATCATAGACTAAAAAGCACAAAATGTACCTTCTGCATACATTATTGTACCTTTGTTATTGGCAAAACCAAGTACTATATTTTCTCTTTCACTTATCCATAACCAGAATCATTTTTCTTGATTATCAACTATAGTTATAGAATTGGAATCATAAAAGAAACAATTTGCTGTATGTATTCTACTTTCTTGCAATTTAAAAGACAAAATCATCCTTTCATATATCTATAAACACTGCAGCATATTTAATTATTTAAATAAACTTACATGTGTGTATAGTATTAGTATCCATGTTGCTATTAGTTTTTATTTTATTATCCAATAAATGTTTATGGTGTGCATCCATTTTATTTATAAAAAGGCAACAAGACCACATTCATTTTACCTCATTTTTCACTACAACTTCATGTTGTGCATCCCTTCTATTTTTATAAAAAATAACATACAGCAGCCTAGAGAGTGTGGATTATATTATATATATCTTTTATTATTGTAGGTCCTCTATCCTATTAGATGATAAATTAAACTTAGTATTATACTTATGTTATATTGTTATTATGTTATTATTGTTATTATTAGATAGATAGATAGAATATGGCGGCTGGCTGTATAACTGTTATAAACGGTTAACCGCCATTTTGCTTAGTGTATAAATATGTCTATTTGAAGAAACACTAAGTGACCCCGGGCAGATTACGGATAATCTGAGGATTAAATAGATGTTTCCCACGAGGGTTAGTTCCGGCAAAGATGGTTATTCTTCAGATGACCTGCAAAACAGACACCGTGAGCTCGTCACTGAGAAGGGGGGGTTCCTCCTTGTGACCACCCTCCGGCGTGAGAATCAGACTAGATTGCTCTGAATATAAGTGTATATTAAGAGAAATAGCTAGTGAAGATAAGATACAAGATAATGATACCGTTCCAAGGTGTTTGAGTATTTATAGCCGAAGGTAGGTTTCCAAGCAAGTATAGCCAGCTGTATAATATTCCTTTTCTACCAACTGTGGGCTACGCACGTGCCATGCTGGCAGTTGGTGGGTAGGCAGCGGCTGATAGTGACATGGCCGGCTGTGTACTATTCCTTTTCCGCCGGCTGTGTACTATTCCTTTTCCACCAACTGCAGACTATGTACGTGCCACGACAAGGGTTGGTGAGTAGGCAGCGGCTGATAGTGACATTTTGTACTAGAGCGTGCTCCTCGTACTGTTGTCGGTGAGCTGTCACCCTGTGATTGGTTCATGGGCTGCTTTTGTCAGATCTTGTCTATTTTGTCCATACCTTGGCAGGTATAGTACAAAAGATCTTCCAGAAGCGTACGGACTGTCTTATTTGGGCGGGAGTATTCCCGCCTTGCTCATTCCTTCTTCAGGTGACACTGAATTATTGAGAGTTAGTGCCTTGTGCGTGTAGCCTTGCTATTAGTGCGGGTAGCCTTCCCTGATGGCTTGTATCCGCAACTGCGGGAACAGGCGGGGTACTTCACCATTGAGAGGCTTTTCCTGCGGGAACAGCTGGCGTACTGCGCGTAAGGTCTTCATCTCTGAGCATGGTTGGTCCTGCGGAACCAGTTGGTCCTTGCGCAGACGTCCCTCTTCAAGGTGAGTCTTGCGGGTCCAACTGGACTCTGCTGGGACCTACCTCTTCACTATTGTACTAATGTATCATTCATCAAGATATTTCAATAAAATATCCATTTCGTTTGCATTATCTTTTTGTTCATACACACACATTCAAACACAGAAACATGAACAAAACGAATTCAATTATGATGTTAACGATGATTAAGACTTTCGCTAATATATCCCACACCTAAAAGGCAAGTAATTAAACCTAGCATTTAGCAACACCTCATGCAAACTACAATGGTCAAATGCCTATGAGACTTTAGTGAAAGAATATGCATATGAAATTAATATTAACCTGGTAAAGCAATAAAAGCATCAGAATGCCTTGCCATTTCTGCTTTCCTTTGATGCATATCTGCAACTGCTTTCACTTCTCCTACAGTCTCACCAGTCAACTGCAAGTCAACAAAAATAAATTTCAAAAATTAAAATAATAATCTAGAGAGAGTAATTCTGGAGAGAGAAATAGGAGTGCTTGCAGTAAAGCAATGATGAGGGTTGCAGGAATGGTGGACTTCCAATAATCTTTTACAGAGTCAGCATTTTTTACACTGTTTGCAGTACACATACTCATACATATACATGCTTATATGTGTAGTATATCTCTATATCTATATGTATATTCAGAAAATGACAAGGAAGAAAGGTACAAGAGGTTAACTGTGCAGACTGAAGTTTTCAGGGAAAAATGACACCACAAAAGGAAAAAAACATACAAATCATTTCAAAGCAAAAAAACATTATATCCTAATATCCATTACCTCAATTTTCTTTAATAATATTCATACATTTTCCATACCAAGAAATAAAAATTAAATATTTTTTAAAGTTTTTTTTTAAAACTCATACCTCTCTAGGCATGAGGGTCTTGGGAATGGCCCTGCAGAAGAAGAGAGACAAGAACATGACAAAAAGTTAGTTTAAAATCAAAGAAAAAAAAACCCCAACAACAAACACACTGATTCTGTTCCTAAATGTTACACTTAATTAAAAAATTTACCTTTTTAAGGTCATAATAACATTAATAATAATAAATAATTAACTAACACTCCATTACTTATTACTTACCCTATAACATGGCGACCACCCTCATGAACAGCTTGAGAAACCAATCCCATTAATCCAATGCTTCCTCCTCCATAAACCAAATCAATGTTTCTTGAAACCTAATAATAAAAATCACATCTTTTTCGCATTACATGCAAAGAACACATTTGTATTGTTCATTGATGAAACAAGAATCTTGGAAATGTAAAGATTGAAAGAAAGAACACATTTTTATTCTTGACTTTGGAACAAAACCCTCAAAGCTTTGAGCTTTTTATTCTTGAAAAATAAAAAATAAAAACATTCGAGCAATAAAGATAACAGATAAAACAAGATTCAAAACAAAAAGTGACTTTTTCAAGAACCCCATAAAAATAGAAGAAGAAGAAGAAGAAGAAGAAGAAAGAGATTGAAAATCCCAAAAAAGAATGAAGTTGTTATATATGTATGTTACCAATTCTTTTCCAAGCTCAATAGCTGCATCTTGATAGCTGGTCTTCTTGCCTTGACTACTTCCACAGAAAACACAAATTCTTTTGAACTTTGATATTGTAGCAGTAGCAGCATCTTTCTCCATTTCACTCCTGTCTCTATCTACTTTTCCTTTTTATTATTAGTAAATAACAATAATAATGGAAGGAAGAATCTGCTCTGTTTAAACCTTTCAAGAAGCACACACACAATATATAATATATAGCGGGTGACAGAAGATAGGACTGCAGGATTTATAAAACAATAATATTTGAGGGGTGGGGGGGTGATTGTCTACTCTGTGAGTCTGTGTAGTCCTTTTGGCTTAGACCATTCATTAATCGTGCTTCTTGTATTTATAAAGAGGATTTGGCACGTGAGAGACCTCGTATCCCATACCCTTGCTAGCACGTGTGGGATAGATGGATACCTTACCATACCACTTATTTTCAATTCAAATTTCATATTTAATTATCCATACAAGTTTAAGATTAAGTTTTAACTTTTAAATAGGTGGTTTAAATAGATATTTGCTATGCATTCCATAAATTAAGAAAATGTTTTAGAACTTAATTAAGTAGGTATAAACTTAAAAAAAAATAAGTAGATATACGTGTAATTAATCTAAAGTATTAACGATATCTCTTTCGTATAAAGTATTAACCTAGCTAAAGTTCAAGTGTAATATTTGACATACTCAAAAACGAGTGCCGGCCCGAGAAAGCAAAAAAAGTTTTGGATTGAAGGCGAAAATTTTTTTTGGCCTTAAGTGAAAAATGAGTATTTTGTTGGGTTTAAACAATTTAACTTGGGTTGTGTAAAAAACCTGTTAGTATTCCTGTATAATAAGATCTGAAAGAAGAACATAAATAAACAAGAAACGGTGAACCCTGTGAACAGACCGCGAATCTGTGTAAGGGAATTGTGTTTGACAGAAATACTAACATGTTCGGCATAATTCCCTTACACAAATTCGTGGTTTGTTCTCAGGGTACTCCGGTTTGAAGCAGAAGTGTAGTACTGCCAGACTTGATCACTTGCCTGAAACGAAACCATAGCAATGTTGTTGCAGCAAAGATGAAGAAGAAGAAGTGTGTATTGGTATGTGTAAACTGAAGAGCTGGTCCTGGTTATATAACCACACAATCATAATCGATAATGATCATTAAATTGTAATTATATTCAAATAATGGTCATTAGTGCATATTTGAAAATCGAAAATAATAATCATTATCATAATGATTATTAATGGTATTGACCAGGCCAACATATTTTGAATCTCAAATAAGAATTCAAAAAATTGTCTAGCACGGACCCGAGTTTTTGGAGCTTTATTCGTGTCCGCGGGACGTGCGGGCACGCACGAGTTCGAAGAATTTATAGTCTAGAAACCCAAATTTGGAAACTCCCCCCTACGCGCGCGTAGAACTTGTGGTAAAACATGTCATAAATATTCAAATGAAGTAAAGGCTCTACCATATATACAACTCTTTATTTTGTTCCCAATCCGATTTGGGACAACTTACTTATTAAGACTTCATTCACACTTTAAAACTTCCAACAAAACTTTGTATAAAAATAAGATTAAAATGTCTCAAATGAGACTATAACTCATTAACTTTTGGTTGTGAGTAATATATATTTGTCACTAGACCAAGCTAGTAATTATTTTATTATGTTTAAATATTAAATATAAAAATAGTTTTTAATAAAAATACATATATTTATTTTTAAATCGGGCCGAACGGGGTGTCGGGCATGTGGCCGTCGACCACCCAGCCACCCCCAAGGGCCGACCCTGTCAGAAACAATATTAAATACCTTAATTTAATACAAATAAATAAATAAAAAGTGTTCAATCTTCAAAACTATCCTTTTAAACATAGCCTTATTAATACT